>NC_071277.1:7415000-7627500 GCF_023375685.1 Ictalurus furcatus | reverse complement strand
GCCTACAACGCATGTCTTTGGACTGGGGGAGGAAACCGGAGTACCCAAAGCATAGGGAGAACATGTAAACTCCACGCACACAGGGCGGAGTTAGGATTCAAACCCCCAACCCTGGAGGTGTGAGGCAAACCACTAAGCCACCATGCTTATAGTTTGAATAAAATTTTAATGAAGAAAAATTGTGACTGAAAAGACACTGATTTCTGAATCAAAAGTAACATGTGCATTTTTGTCTGTTTAAAACTAAATAAATCAAAAATTGCCATGAACAATGGTTTAATATTGTAAACAAAATGTACTACAAGTTCACCATATCTTAAAAATTAGTAAAGAAATTTTTATAAATTTTCCCAAAAATGTGAATAAAGTCTCTGACTCTGAGAAAATGAATCAAACTCGACCGTAACATAATGACATAATGAGCACCGTAGCAGTGCCCGAGGCATCCTTAATAATGAATTACATTCTAATAATTTAATTAATTATTACAATTAATTAAAAATCTAAAAAGTAGATTAAAACTTCAATTACTTTATCATTTATCAAAAAAAGGTAATTGTTATGCTATTTTCCTCCAGGCTTTAATTTGGACGTTTTGTGTAGTTCCCTCCACAGCCGCTTGGTGGCGATAAGCCACATTTTCTTGTTTTGCCACCACAGAAGAAGAACAGGACTCGGAAGCGCCGAGAAACAGAAGCTAGCCCTTTAGCGTTGGCTGTAAAATATGCAAAACATGTTGCCTTTTATTTCAGTCGCGCTCAGAGGTGCAGCAAAGAATAAAGTAAGTATCGGTGTATGTTGTTTATTTGATGTTTACAGATGTGGACACCGAAATAGAGTTGACAGCTAGCTAGCTAGCTAACATTAGCGGCTAAGCTGGCTGTAGACTTATTGACCTTGATTTGTTCGCCTGTGCTCCTTGTTGGACATGTAGTGCGCGAAATACAGTGTTTAAATATATTATTTAATTTTAAAACAACCATAGAAAAGGTATTTGAAGCCCAGCCATGTCTTTGATTTGTAGACATCTTTATTAATGCATATGGAATAAGTGCACTCATTAGGGAGCGAGTGGACTGGAATAAAGTTGGTTTGACGTTGGACGTTCGATATTCGCGGAAATTAAGGGACCGTCTCTAAAGTTACATACGAAATTGTTAAACACGTTTCTAAGTTTAATAGTATTTGAAGGGAATGACTTAAAGTCATATAACCAACTGAAAACACTTTGCGCATATTCAGTAATGAAATACATGTCTAATTTAAATGTGATTTAATAGCTCATTTTAATAAATATCAAAAATCTAAAAGGTGTGTGTCATACCTGACACCTAGATGAACATTTTCCAGTTGGTTGTGTGACTGTAAGTCATTCCCTTCAAATGCTGTTGAGCTTTAAATTACGGTATATTTTGTGTATGAACCCATGCAGTAATAAAATACATGGCAATATTTATATGTGATTTAATAGCTTATTTTGTTAAATATCAAAAATCTAATCTAATCTGGCTTCATGCATCTTCAGGAATAAAACCCTCGGTGTTGTGCCGTTACAGGAAAATAATCACAGAAGGGATACTGGGATGAAGTAGAGTTGCTGTTACCACCCTGAAGTTGATTAGTTTCTAATAACCACATGCCCTGAAGTGTTTTATTTCTCTTATACACCAGCTACGTACCAACGAGTGCAATTAATTTCTTAATGAACATCATGTTGTGCTTTTTATCCATTTATAGCTACATTTAACGTAGTAGAACGCCCAGAGAACGGCTTGGTTCCTGTTGTCACTTACGTTATAGCAGCTGTAAACAGTCGCTCCATCACCAGCCTTTCTCTTTTAATTCCCTTTCTCTCTAAGTGATTTCGGTAACAGTATAACTCGGCGTTTATTCGCTGGAGCGTTTGTAATGTTCGGTGTTGCGTCTGAAACATTTGTGACCATGATGTTTGCTTCTCTTTCACAGGTTTCCACGGTGGTTCCACTATGGAGCCGCTCCTATGCCAGCTTCACTCCTCAGGCCACCTTTGACATCAAGGTCGGTTCACAGGTCTTGGTGAAATAATAATCATGATTATTTTGTCTTGGAACAGAGATCGTGATTCTCACCGACGAGTCTTTGGTCAGGATTGTAAGGAATGAAATGTGTTCAGGATGGTTGGGCGAAGCCTCGTGAAGCTTTTCCGTGATTCTGCTGGGAAATGAAGCCTCGGAGTATCAAAAAAGCAAACATCTTGTGGTTAGGAAAGTGATAGCGATGCCTGTGCTCTTTCTTTATATAGACTTTCACAATTGTGCTGGTAGAATATTGTTGATGGTGTCATACAGTAAAATACTCGACCAATCCAACTAGCGAATGATGAAATAGGGTGGAGTCTCGAACCTTTCGATGCACAAAACAAAGTGGTCATGTGATTGGACAGAAAGCGAAGGCCTTGTTTTATCACTGATTACATGATTCTCTGAAAATTACACAAGCCTCGATACAGAGCTTTAATGGGATTATGTCTACATGCCTTTGGATCAAATGTAATATCACAAAAATATACGTGTATTAAATTCTCGGCAAGCTTCACCTGTTCTGTTTTCTTCTCTTGTCTGGTCTGTCTTTATCATTGTGCAAATTTTCCACAAGGTTCCAAACTGTTTATGTGATCAGTCTTGTTTTCTGGTCATAGAATAAGGTGCACTCCTGCAGGTGAGTCGGTTCAGAGTCTAATCGCTTTCTCATTGCAGTCGAACAGGTTTGAATCATTTCCTGCAGGTGAGTCGATTCAGAGTCGAATCGCTTTCAAGGCAAGTTCTCATTGAGTTGACTTGATTGCGAGACCACCTCGTGGAGACACTGTCGCCTGCTTGAAGAACCGTACCATGGAGGAGAACACACCAAGGTTTCCTTTCAAACAAACGAAACACTCTATCCTTAATGGTGTAGTTTATAGCGTAATAATTAATTTATTTTGAATATTTGGTAAAAATTTCTTCTTCAATAAAATATTTGATCAGATCAGAATCATTAGTTTCTGTAATTCTGTAAAAAAAAAAAAAAAAAAAAAAAAGGCAGATGGCCAACATCTAACCAGTCAGACGTCACTGTTCATAAAACTCCACCCCTTGCACTTAACATTCAGGCCTTGTGTTTTGGGGGCGTGGTTAAGGACCAAACATCGAAGTGAGGCGCCGTTGTCAGCAATGTTTTATATCCAGAGTTTTAGATTTCTGTGATTGCCTGTGAAATCTAAAAAAATCGCAAAATAGAGTTCCTGATATTGATGTTGATGTCGACCTTTAATGGATTATGATGTACCCCCTCCCTCCCTCTCTCTCTCTCTCTCTCTCTCAAAAAGCCCTGTGAGCTTCATCGACTGGACCAGGGTCCTCCGACCCAAGCCGTGCTCACTCGAGAGGAGGGACTGAGTTACTATCGCACCATGCAGATGATGAGACGCATGGAGCTGAAAGCAGACCAGCTTTACAAGCAGAAGATTATCCGAGGCTTCTGTCACCTCTATGATGGACAGGTGAGGATCTGTAACGGGACACAATATTTTATTTAATATAAAGGATGATTATAGTACAGCAGCTGATATTATTCAGTTCCTATACATTATTATATGATTTAAACGTACACACACACACGTGCTTGACTGGCTTTATCCTCACGTGTATGTTTTAGGAGGCTTGTGCAATGGGCATCGAATCCGCCATCAACCGCACCGACCACCTGATCACGGCGTACCGAGCTCACGGGTACACCTACACCAGAGGAGTGCCTGTAAAGGAGATCATGGCCGAGCTCACAGGTTCGTCTCACTTCCACGCTTCATATCGAGGAAGACTGCTCACGCTCTCTCTCTCACACACACACATACACACGCTGTTAAAGGAGACGTTTACAGCGTATAAGTGGAGGGTAGAGGACTGTTTGTTTGTTTGTTTTTTGTTTGTAAGCGCCGTACGCATCATTTATACAACTAGTACTTCTTCATATGAGTCAGCATCCTGGAAAAGCAGCTGCTAGTAGCTGCATGTGCACACAAGGGGGCACTCTAGCATCAAAACATTTCTTCTTATTAATGTTTGTCCAAGTAGAATCCATGACAAGAATATAGTTTCAACAGCATCTACAGCAGACGTTTCTGTTCTATTAAATAATACCGCTCCTCACAGGTCGACGGGGTGGAGTCGCCAAGGGCAAAGGAGGCTCCATGCACATGTATGCGAAGAATTTCTACGGAGGAAACGGCATTGTGGGAGCTCAGGTGAGACGCGCTCATCCTCTAAACGGTACCATGCTCCCTTACATGTTCTTCACTGTGTGTTATTGAATATTTGTCACCTCGAAGGTTCCCCTCGGTGCTGGAGTGGCTCTCGCCTGTAAGTACCAGGGCAATAGTCAGGTGTGTGTCACACTCTACGGAGACGGAGCAGCGAACCAGGTGAGACCCGGTGGTGTTGGTGGTTTTTTTCACAATTATGACCTCAGAAATGATCAACAGGACGGTGTTTAAACTGGTGCGTGTGTGTGTGTGTGTGTGTGTGTGTGATTATCAGGGGCAGATCTTTGAGACGTACAACATGGCGGCACTGTGGAAGCTGCCGTGCATCTTCATCTGCGAGAACAATAAATACGGCATGGGCACGGCCGTGGAGCGAGCCTCCGCCAGCACGGACTACTACAAGCGAGGGGAATTCATTCCTGGACTGAGGGTAATGTACACTGTCGCGCGTCGATCACATCAGGCAACATACAGTACAATTCATGACCCTGAATAAAATCGACCGCGTCCTCGAGATTACAAAAGATTCTTTCATTTTAAAAAGCGCGCCATGTTTCAGACCGCACCGTACATGCGGTTACCTCACAAAACCGCAGTTCTGTTTTATTTAAGTAGTCGCAATTACTTAGATATCAATTTACAGCGTCATGTTGCTTGGCTAATTGCTAAAAAATGCGCTGTTTTTTTGTTGTTTTTTCCTGTAATTTTAAACGATGCTAGATTTTAGCACCTACGCGCTAGGACAGTAAAAATAACGTGAATTAAAAGGAGCATTTCTCGCATACCTGCTACACTGACGCTCTGTGTCGTTCAGGTGGATGGAATGGACGTGCTCTGCGTCAGGGAGGCGACCAAATTCGCCGCAGACCACTGCAGATCCGGAAAGGTAACTTTTCAAAAAAGAAACACACACGCGCACACACACGTACATGTGTATATACATGTTTAAATTAGCTCCCCCCCACCACAACTCTGTAATGATCCGTATTCTCCAGGGTCCTATTCTTATGGAGCTTCAGACCTATCGTTACCATGGACACAGCATGAGTGATCCTGGAATCAGGTGAGGCAGATTATTACAATCCAAATGACCTCGAACTACATAGCCGTCCAATTTGCCTTTATAACACCGTAACGAAGCGCTACGTACATCTTATAACCGTTTCGCAGCGTCGTGAGTGAGTAACTTCTTGAAGATGAGGATAAAACATTCATAAACCCTCCAGCTTTTACAGAAGCTCTACTGTACCGTATGTCATGTTTATGAACATGTTATAAAGGTGCTATGGAGATGCCCATGGGATAAAGTGTCACCGGTGGTTTAATAAGCTCACAGGACTGCATTACATGCTTGCATTCTGATCGCTTCATTTGCTTTCCAAAATGGAAAACAACTAAACTCTGACTCTCTTTAAAATGTCTGTAACTCCGTTTAAAAAAAAAAAACAGATTGAAAATGAAGAATGAAAAACACAATAGTGAGGATACAGACCAAAACTAAAATCCCAGAGTACCTTTTTACAGAAAGCAGAGAACGAGCCGTCGTTCCCAGGGTCCGGGTCTTGCTAGTTTGAGACCTGTCGTTACCATGGATATGGCATGAGTGATCCTGGGAAATGACCCCCGTCTCCCAGTGTTCGAGAGAGAGAATCTGGTGCAAGGCTCGCACTACCAATTAATAATGATCTTTGTGCTGAATATGTCTGTGTTGTGTGTATATTTGTTTGTTTTTGTTTTTAATCGGGTGTGTGTTTTCATCCAGTTATCGGACACGTGAGGAGATCCAGGAAGTGCGCAGCAAGAGCGACCCGATCACCTTGCTGAAGGACCGAATGATCAACAACAACATGGCCAGTGTGGAGGAAATTAAGGTGTGTGTGTGTGTGTGTGTGTGTGTGTGTGTGTGTGTGTGTACGTATGCGTATGTATTTCCTCACCGTCGATGACTTGTCCATGTAAGTGTGTTTGAGTGTGTGTGTAACTTCACACTGCGTTCCTGTAGCATACACTACCGGTCAAAAGTTTAGATAACCTGACATCAATGGTTGATCATTTTCTTCCCACTATAACTGGTCCAAAACTAAGGAGATAAAAAAAAAAGTATAAATCGAAATCATCGTTGCGGATGTTTACCGTTAAAACATCGCGTAGTAGATTTGCACAGAATAAATCAAATGGACCTGGTGTTTAACAGGAGATTGACGTGGAGGTGCGTAAGGAGGTGGAGGAAGCGGCGCAGTTTGCCACGTCCGACCCAGAGCCCCCGCTGGACGACCTGTGTAACCACGTCTACTACAACGAGTCGCCCATCGAGGTGCGAGGCACAAACCCTTGGTCCAAGCTCAAGTCCATCAGCTGAACACCAGCAGCTACGAGCTCCACAGAGCTGACGGTGCGGCCATGATCTCCCGAAAGCTCCGAAATGTTCCCACAAACGCACAAATGCCACGAATCCCATTTACTTCATCATGTACTTTCCTTCTACTTCTCTGAAGAGTCGGCTGTTACAGATTTCATTCACCTTCTTCTATTCCTTCACTTTTAAATAGAAATGTCCGTCTGTTTTAAAACGATTTCTTTTTCCCTTTCCCCCCTCATGTAACCGGTTACAAAATATCAGGAATAAATAATAAAATGCAGAATGAGCGCTGTCATAGGACAAAGCAGGCACCAGCTTTCTTCTGCCTCCATCGTTTGTGCCTTTGTGTTTTTTAAGGTAGATTTTAGACCTTTTAAATACACCTTTTATCTTTTCTTTTGTTGTTGTTGTTGTTGTTGTTGTTGTTTTCTGTTGTCTGTGTACAACATTTTCTTTTCTTGATTACAGAGCCGGCAGGGATTCAGCCAATCAGGTGCAGAGGTTAATCGTTTTCAGTTCGTTTATGTTTAAGGATCGGTTTTGGTTTCAGGTCTCACCATCTACTGCTGATGATGTGAAAACTTTATAGCAAATGTTCTGTCATTTATTCAGTAGAAACATGGTGTAGTTTTCTGTTCCTGTACTGTAATAAATAAATCTGCGATATTTATACCGTAATATTACACTGTAGTGGTGTAATTGATTGATTATTAAACAAGAAAGCATCGTTTCCAGGTGTGGCGCACCGTCTGAAATACAAAAACATGCTTCGGTTTTAAAAAATAAATAAATAGATGCTCTTACTGTACCTCATTGTAAATTTTCCCAAAATTTTTGTTTTCAAATAATTTCATTTTATGTACTGGTATGTTCTAAGCACTTATCATGATGTATACTAATGGCATTTGGCAGACACCCTTATTGAGAACTTACATTTCTCTCATTTTTTATACGAATGAATAGTAGACCAATATCTCAACTACTGAGCTTACTCTTTTTCTTCTGATGTCCATCCATCTTCTATACCGGTTATCCTTCCTCCAGGGTCACGGGGAAACCTGGAGTGTATCCCAGGAAGCATCGGGCACAAGGCGGGGTACACCCTGGACAGGGTGCCAGTCCATCGCAGGGCACACTCACACACACATTCACACACCCATTCACACACTACGGACACTTTGGACATGCCAATCAGCCTACCATGCATGTCTTTGGACGGGGGGAGGAAACCCCGCAGCACGTGGAGAACATGCAAACTCTGCACACACGGTGTGAATCGAACCCCTGACCCTGGAGGTGTGAGGCGAACGTGCTAACCACTAACCATAATGTTGTGTCATAATGTTTAAAAGTATTACTAGTTTATAGACTATAGTCTGTATATAATCTTTATAAACTAATGTTTATTGTTAATATTATTAATAATTCATTAATAATATGTTAAGGCATTTATATCAAATTATTGTTGATCGTTTGTCTCTACTTCACTCTTATTAGCTTTTATTGTCTGTTTAATTTCTTTGTGAAGCACCTTGAGCTGCATTTTATGTATGAAAGGTGTGATGTTAATGTTATGATTGATTATTATTATTATTATTTATTATTCTACCATCTTGGACACACGTGTTGCTGAAGTTCAGTGTGGAGTCAGTAGGTGTCATGAGAGATCCCTGAGTCTACCAGCTTTGACCATCAGTTCAAGGTTAGGTTTCATGTGACATCTGCAATTTATATATGTGTGTGTGTGTGTGTGTATATATATATATATATATATATATATATATAAAATTGCAAAATATTTCATTACCAAAACAACACCAGTCACGATCGTGGTGGTGTAATTATGTTATAATTACATTGTAAAATAAAAAAAAAAGTTAAATGGAAAAACAACCTCTGTGTGCAGTTTAATTTTCATAACAGACACACTGTTATTATTTCCTGTCAGATTGGAAATGAAAATATAATCATAATCCTGATATTTTCATCTTCGTGACGCAGTGGGGCGAAACCGCTGCAATTAAAATCAAATAAAAATACAAACAAAGTGCAAATGTTACGTTTCCCTTTAAAAAAAAAAATACTTTAAGACAAAACTTTAACACAATCACTACAGTGTGCGTTATTTTTGTAGTTGTTCTAGTTATATAACCTGAAAACATAAAATAGCGTAAAATATCCAGTTAGTGTATTCCTGAATAATGTTACTTTAATTCATTCATTAATTTATAGATTTTTAATTTATGATTAATTAATTCTTATATATATATAATTAATATATATCATTAACACATTTAATTAATATATAATTAATTAATACATTATATATATGTAAGAACATGTGTAAAAGAAGGTCTTTTCCAACATCCTGAAAGTTTGTTTGTAAGGGTATGATATTACATTTAATATCTGATCATATCTCACTTTATTTTAATTATATTCACTGTATAGTCTTTAGAGGTTTTTCTTCAAGTACCTTAGATGAAATGAGGTTTACTGGCTTATTTATTCAAATTGAATCTATTCATCATATGAATTATAGAGTATAATTGCTGTTAATTTGTATAATAATAATCATTTTTAAGTGATCCATTTTCCATACCGCATATCCTACACAGGGTCATGGGGAACCTGGAGCCTATCCCAGGGAACTCAAGATGGGGACAAGGTGGGGAACACCCTGGATGGTGTACCAACCCATCACAGGGCACATTCACACACACTCGCATACTACGGGCAATTTAGAAAAGTCAATCAGATTACAACGCATGTCTTTGGACTGGGGGAGGAAACCTGAGTACCCAGAGGAAACCCCTGACGCACGGGAAGAACATGCAAACTTGGTGCGGGCGCAGGTGGGATTTGAACCCCAGAATAAATAAAAAGTATTCATTTTTCCATCAAGTATCTTACATAAATAAAATTGTGTGATTTTCATGAAAGTTACTAGCTATAAATAATAATAATCAGAAGAAATCTAGAAAGAACAAGGTTGTTGTTGTTCTCAAGTACCTCAGCTACATACAACAGGAACATTAAATTCATATGATTTAAATTCATTCCAAAAGTATCTTGTTTAATTTTCTTTCCCACACTTCATCCTGACAAATTCCTATAAATAAAATCCCCCAAATAAATAAATAGACATAAATAAACAGACTCTGTCGTCATCTCGTCGTATCTCCTGCGTTCACCTGTTTACTGTCACTGTAAGGCCCCTCCCCTCGTCCCACCCACCGCTTAGAGACGTAGCGAGAGCGCTCTGACTGACAGGCAGATGAGCCTATCGCGTACTCGGCGTCTCGAAAAGCGGAAGTGGGCATGTGGGCGGGGTTTTGGCGAAAAGGAATGCGGAGTTGAGGGAGGGCAGCGCCGCGGGGAAGCGAGGAGGAGAGAGCCGAGCGGTGGCGGCGTTTTCGGAATTACATCCGCTCATCAGTCCGGCGCTCACTTCCTCACTCAGCTCGGGGCTTTTCACTCCAACTTCCGCGTCTCCGGGAGCGTCCGAGTATTTACATGAAACCCCTTCGAGGTCTCCAAGGGCCGCTGGGATTTTGAGAAAGAGCCGCTCTTTATATATACATATTTCTATTTGTGTGTGTGTGTGTGTGTGTGTGTGTGTGTGTGTGTGTGTGTGTGTCCGTCCGGCTTGGAGTAGGCGACATGCCGCTGGCGCAGCTGGCTGACCCGTGGCGGAAGATGGCCATAGGGAGTGAGGTGAGACGCTTTAATCCAGTAGTCAGTAGTTCAGTAGTAATAATGTTAGTTTAATTATTAAAGGTGTTGCCTCTATTAGCCGTGTTCCATCTTCACCCTGAATCAAGGTGTGTGAGCTGTGTCAGCTGTTTCTCAAGCTCTCATCCCTCTCTGTAAGGAAAAAGAAATGAAGCAGTGTTTATGGATGTACAGTACATCAGCCTCTTCCCTGATACATGATCCTTTAATTGACAAGCTGGACCTCATGATAGATAGATAGATAGATAGATAACATCCTGCCTTTGTGCAGCGTAGACATTTTTGTCTGAATAAACACATTCAGAATGAATTGGCTAAACCTGCTGATTTTGAAATCACAGACTGGAGATAAGTTTAATAAAAGCTTTGATTATTATTATTATTTTTGCATCCACACTAGATCCGATTCGCTGTTCATAAATGTCCTAAACCGAGAACTGTAAAACAGTACCAGTATGGAGACGTGACGCTGGGGCTGATTTCTTCCTAGCCCAGACATGGGTTGTAAACCTTAGGCGTGATTGTGACACATAAGGAGATGGTTCGATATCGCGTGATAGTGCTGAATTTAAAACGATTCGACATTTGAATTACTGAGTCCATTTGACAATACTGCTGGTTGATTCACTGAATCTATTCGACGATACAGCTGAATCTGCTGCGATACAATTCAGTTTCCATTCATAAGGAAACATTTCGATATCTGATTCACTGAATCTGACACGATACAATTTTGATTCACAAGACAATGATTTGATTTTTGATTCACTGAGTCTATTTGACAATACTGCTGATTGATTCACCGAATCTATTCGACGATACAGTTGAATCTGCTGCGGTACAATTCAGTTTCCATTCTTTTAAATTCGACGCTTCGATCTGAATTGTCGGATCGTTATACACCCCTGGCCCAGACTGTAGATTCATGCAGCTTATCAGTGATCATCATATCAGGTGATGAGAGCGTGACACACCCGCTAGATTGGACGTGATATCCTCATCCTCAGCATAAAACGCCTTTGGAGGAGAAATTAAAAAGCTAATATCGATTAGACCTTGAGATGGTTTCACTGTCGAGATATTGATCATTTTAGATTTTAGATTTCAGCCCTCACATTTAATATGACCACCAGCCGCTGTCACTGAAATCCGTGGTCTGAAGTCATGAAGTTGGTGATTCATAAAGAGCAAGGCTGTCTGATTCACACTCCTGTGCCTCGCGCTGGTTTCATCAATGGCACTTAGTCACCGCGACTCTGCTCGTCACCTCCAGTCCCTTTCTCAGGAGAGACTGCTTTTTAAAATCTTTTTTATTTTATTATTATTATTTTTAAACATTCTGAAATAGCTTGCAATAGTAACATAGATATTACTTGTAAAGAATTCATAAGAGCACGTTTACATTTATACAAACTATTTACATTTACATTGCAATTTGTCACCCATTTATTCACTTGAAGAAGAAAAACAAAACAAGGTTAAAGGTGCAATCAGTAACTTTTACATTTTTTAAAGGTGCTGTTTGGTAACGTTTAAAAGTGTTCCTGAATCGTACAGGCCGTCATTCCAAAGAGAAAATCTGATTCGTAGTATTGCAATGCAGTGCTGTGCTTCTGTTGACATTTTTCTGACCCAGAAATAATGTTCGTCCCCAGCCAGAACAGAGCGCTCTTTTTTTTTTCTTCCGCCTCTTTTTTCCTTAAAAGGAAATTAAGTAGTTTTAACAAAAGCGAATGTGATCAGTTGTGTGAAAGGAGAAGGACTGTCAGTGTTTTCAATTTATGTAACTGGCGAATTACAAACCGCTCCTTTAAGTGGGAACACTTGGTGGTAGTATTTGGTGACGTATCAGCATGAACAAAATATATGCTTACACATATCTCCGAGAAAAAAGGGGGTACTAAACTGTAGCTTACCTTGTCCCTGGTTTGATATTCTTATCTATTTGTACCTTTTTAATGTGAATCTTTCACTTGGGAACGTGGCTATAGTGTTCCTTTCAAACCATACGCCAGCTGTCTTTCTAAGTAAATGATGCATATTAAAGGTGCAGTACGCGTATTGTTGAGAGTACCACCCTTTCTTTTTGAGAGCGTAGGAGAGTCTCTGTGGCACCACAGATTTTGCAAACAAATGATGTGGGCCGATAAAATCCAATCAATCACGATAAGGACACTGTCAGTTCAAAAAAGCTCCGCCTCTTGCACTAGCACTGGTACACGTGTTGAGTGGGCGTGGCTACGGAGAGAAATCTGAGGGGAAACCCATTTTATTTGATCGAAATGTTAAGTTTTAGCTAGCTTTCGCTAAAATCTGTAACATGACCGTACCTTTACGCTCTCGCCATACTGCGTTTATAGTCACTCTACTTATCTTCCGCTCTGTCCAGTGACTGATATTTCTTTTATTTCGTAACTGCAGGACACTCAGCAGGTCTTAGAGGATTCTTTAGGAGACGATGACAACCTGTCATGTCAAGTAAGTCTCTCTCTCTTCATTTCCTGTTGATATTTATATTAATATTCTCTCTCTCTCTGGTGAGAGTATGGTATTTAGTGTTTCATTAGGAGATAAATGAAGGAATGTTGGTGAAAGCCGTGTATAATTCCGTGATGGCCGTTTGGCTTTTATTGTCTCTGTGAAAAAGGGATGAAAGTGACACACGGGTGCTATCGATCAGAGAATCCTGTTAGAGGGAGACGGCATTGATTCGTCCAGAGCTCAGGAGGAAAGGTCTTGTGCGTGTCAGAGGGATCTGTTTTCATACGACAGCAGCATCATGTAGCTTTAGCAAAAACCAAAGAGGGGGATGAAAAGATAATGTAATGCAGGTTTGCATCAGAGTAACTGTTCACATTGAACACTTTCTCTCTGTCCATCTCTCTCTCTCTCTGTTTTGTGATTCCCTCTGTCTTTCTCTCTCTATATCTCTCTCCATCTGTTTTCCTCTCTCCCTCAATCTCTCGCTCGCTCTATTTCTCTCTCTCACACTCTCTCACACACTCTGTCTTACTCTCATACACACTCTCTCTCTCACACTCTCTTTCTTACTCTCTCACAGTCTCTCTTTCTCTCTCACTCTCTCTTTCTCTCTCACTCTCTCTTTCTCTCACACACTGTCTTTCTCTCTCACACTCTCTTCCTCTCTCACACTCTTTCTCTCTCACACACTCTCTCTTTCTCTCTCACACTCTCTCTTTCTCTCACACTCTCTTTCTTTCTCTCACACTCTCTCTCTTTCTCTCTCTCTCTGTTTGTTTCCCTCTGTCTTTCTCTCTCTATTTCTATCTCCATCTGTCTTTTCCTCTCTCTCTTTCTCACTCTCTCTCATCTCTCTCTCACTCTCTCTCTCTCTCTATTTGTGTTTCCCTCTGTCATTCTCTCTCTATTTTTCTCTCCATCTGTCTTTTCCCCTCTCTCTTTCTCTCTCTCTCTCTTTCTCTCTCTCTCTCTCTCTCTCTCTCTCTCTCTCTCTCTCTCTCTCTCTACCCCTCTCAGTGCTCCCCCGTGGTGCTGCTGCATGTCATTGATTTTTAAATGCAGGGGAGATGAGCTTGTAGATCTTATGGCTGTCATTAGGGATCACTCCAGGTTTTCTGTTTACTCTTGTGAACACACACACAGATTTTGTGAATCACAGGCTCGCTGAACTCAGATATCCGCCTGAATAGACTGTTGCTAAATCAGGACTGTAGATAGGTAAGTGTGTGTGTGTGTGTGTGCGTGCGCGTGTGTGTGTTTTGCAGAATGCCCATGCTTTAACTTATCTCTGAATTTGACCCGGTGTGTGAGTGAGCATGCATTAAGGCAGGTTAATGTGTGTTAATAAGTGAGCGAGTGTGTTAGTAAAGCACTAATGTGTGGAGTTAAGTGGCCTTAAATCAGGTCAGTCTCTCTCGGCCACATCTCCATGGGCATCGAGGACGTGGAAGTGAATCATTCACCTCTGATTGGATTTTAATAGAACAGTTCGTCATTCAGTGTCAGAAACGGAGTGACATTAACACCGGTTTTGGTTGTTCCAGCAGTTGTGTCGGTCGAACAGTCAGATATTGCACTCGTATGCAAATCCATATTTGGCATATGCAAAACAGGCAGCTCCAAACAACCGAGTAAACATTACGCTCAAGTACAACTAACATTGAATAATAAGATTTGCACTGCCAATCAAATGAGTTTTGAACTTGTGGAGGTTTTTCCAGGTTAAGGACATCTTCCATCTAATGTGCAAATCACAGAGGAGATACATCATGCATGTTTATGCTTAATACCGAGGTCGAGTGCATTCCTGGTTTAAAGTCTTCTTGTCGTCCCCTCCACCATTTGTTCTGCAGATGGCCCTCGTGTGATGTAGGTGATGCACACTTCAGGAGTTGGGAAACTGTAGACCCCGTCTTTAACTGAAGGTCATGTGATTTTGACCAGTAACCCCCTCTGCACCAGGGGCGCTTTGTCTGAATCAGCACTCAAAGGGAAATAATAATGATCAGCTCAGACAGTAGCAGTCAGCTCAGATAATAATGATTGGCTCAGAAAATAAAGATCAGCTCAGACAGTGACGATCAGCTCAGAAAATAAAGATCAGCTCAAATAATGACGATCAGCTCAGAAAATAAAGATCAGCTCGGACAGTGACGATCAGCTCAAATAATAAAGATCAACTCGGATAATAAAGATCGGCTCAGAAAATAAAGATCGGCTCGGACAGTGACGATCAGCTCAAATAAAGATCAGCGCAGACAGTGACGATCAGCTCAAATGATAAAGATCAACTCAGACAGTGACGATCAGCTCAAATAATAAAGATCAGCTCAGACAGTGACGATCACCTCAGACAGTGATGATCAGCTCAAATAATAAAGATCAGCTCAAATAATATAGATCAGCTTAGACAGTGACGATCAGCTCAGACAGTGACGAGCAGCTCAAATAATAAAGATCAGCTCAAATAAAATAGATCAGCGCAGACAGTGACGATCAACTCAAATAATAGAGATCAGCTCGGACAGTGACGATCAGCTCAAATAATAAAGATCAGCTTGGACATTGACGATCAGCTTGGACAGTGACAATCAGCTCAAATAATAAAGATCAGCTCAGACAGTGAGATCAGTTCAGACAGTGACGATCAGCTCAAATAATAAAGATCATCTCAGACAGTGACGATCAGCTCAAATAATAAAGATCAGCTCGGACAGTGACGATCAGCTCAAATAATAAAGATCAGCTCTCAAATAATAAAGATCAGCTCAAAAAATAAAGATAAGCTCAGGCAGTGACGATCAGCTCAAATAATAAAGATCAGCTCTCAAATAATGAAGATCAGCTCAAATAATAAAGATCAGCTCAGTGATGATCAGCTCAAATAATAAAGATCAGCTCAAATAATAAAGATCAGCTCAGACAGTGACGATCAGCTCAGATAATAAAGATCAACTCAATAAAGATCAGCTCAAATAATAAAGATCAGCTCAAATAATAAAGATCAGCTCAGACAGTGACGATCAGCTCAGATAATAAAGATCAACTCAATAAAGATCAGCTCAAATAATAAAGACCATCTCAAATAATAAAGATCAACTCAGACAGTGACGATCAGCTCAAATAATAAACATCAGCTCAAATAATAAAGATCAGCTCAAATAATAAAGATCAGCTCGGACAGTGACGATCAGCTCAAATAATAAAGATCAGCTCAAATAATAAAGATCAACTCAAATAATAAAGATCAACTCAATAAAGATCAGCTCAAATAATAAAGATCAGCTCAGACAGCAACGATCAGCTCAAATAATAAAGATCAACTCAATAAAGATCATCTCAAATAATAAAGATCATCTCAAATAATAAAGATCAGCTCAAATAATAAAGATCAACTCAAATAATAAAGATCAACTCAATAAAGATCATCTCAAATAATAAAGATCATCTCAAATAATAAAGATCAGCTCAAATAATAAAGATCAGCTCAGACAGCAACGATCAGCTCAAATAATAAAGATCAACTCAATAAAGATCATCTCAAATAATAAAGATCAGCTCAAATAATAAAGATCAGCTCAAATAATAAAGATCAGCTCAGACAGTGACGATCAGCTCAGATAATAAAGATCAACTCAATAAAGATCAGCTCAAATAATAAAGACCATCTCAAATAATAAAGATCAACTCAGACAGTGACGATCAGCTCAAATAATAAACATCAGCTCAAATAATAAAGATCAGCTCAAATAATAAAGATCAGCTCGGACAGTGACGATCAGCTCAAATAATAAAGATCAGCTCAAATAATAAAGATCAACTCAAATAATAAAGATCAACTCAAATAATAAAGATCAACTCAATAAAGATCAGCTCAAATAATAAAGATCAGCTCAGACAGCAACGATCAGCTCAAATAATAAAGATCAACTCAATAAAGATCATCTCAAATAATAAAGATCATCTCAAATAATAAAGATCAGCTCAAATAATAAAGATCAACTCAAATAATAAAGATCAACTCAATAAAGATCATCTCAAATAATAAAGATCATCTCAAATAATAAAGATCAGCTCAAATAATAAAGATCAGCTCAGACAGCAACGATCAGCTCAAATAATAAAGATCAACTCAATAAAGATCAGCTCAAATAATAAAGATCAGCTCAAATAAAGATCAGCTCAAATAATAAAGATCAGCTTGGACAGTGACGATCAGCTCAAATAATAAAGATCAGCTCAAATAATAAAGATCAACTCAATAAAGATCAGCTCAAATAATAAAGATCAGCTCAGACAGCAACGATCAGCTCAAATAATAAAGATCAACTCAATAAAGATCATCTCAAATAATAAAGATCATCTCAAATAATAAAGATCATCTCAAATAATAAAGATCAGCTCGGACAGTGACCATCAGCTCAAATAATAAAGATCAACTCAATAAAGATCAGCTCAAATAATAAAGATCATCTCAAATAATAAAGATCAGCTCAAATAATAAAGATCATCTCAAATAATAAAGATCAGCTCAAATAATAAAGATCAGCTCAAATAATAAAGATCATCTCGGACAGTGACGATCAGCTCAAATAATAAAGATCAACTCGGATAATAACAATCAGTTCAGACGATAGCGATCAGCTCAGATTATAACGATCAGTTCATTAATGATGTAATGATTGTGGCTGTAACTCAGATTAGCCAAAGAACTGCCCATGTGTTCCTTCATTATTTGTTCCCATTTACCCCTTATAACTCCAGCTTAATCATGACACTGATGAAGGGCCTCATTTTTCTCGACCCTGTGTGTGTGTGCGTGCGTGCGTGCGTGTGCGTCCTGCACCGAGTTGAGCCCGTTTGCGTGTCGGCTGTGTGTTAATGTTTGGCTCTGTCTCCTGATCTCTCTGGCAGATGGTATTTAATCTTCCACGGCCATCTGGACCGACTCTCTCTCTCGCATCTTTAACACCCACTCATGCCTGCCCTTATCTTTCTAACTCTCTCTCTCTAGCTCTCTCTATCTCTCTCTCGGTTTCTTGTTCTCTCACCACTGCACACACAGGTGTCAGTGAGAGTGACGAGACATCACACACTCTTAGTCATCCTCACACACTCGCTGATCGTTTCTACACTGTGAAATGAGCGTTACATTCAAGTCAGACATCACTGCTTAGTTCATGAATTTTTTTTCTTTTGTGAAGGGTTAATGATTAATGGCTGTACCATGTGACTCGCGCACACACACACACACACACACACACACACAATTGAATGGAGTGTCTGAGACTTGGTGTAGGACTTTTCCTTATCTCCCCAGCTGAGACGTGAACATGAATCTCATGAGTGTGTTGTGTGGATAAGCCGCTCAAGGGCATTAAAGACCAAACACTTCAAATCCGATTATTTCTTGTAGCAAAAATAAAGACATATATTTACAGAGAGAGAGAGAGAGGCATAGACAGGAAGTAATTTCAGGCTATATGTTTAAAAAAAAATTTATGTAAGTCTGACACTCTCATATAATTCTGGCAGATGCCAGACAATAATAATAATAATAATAATAATAATAATAATAATAGACGTAGGTAATAAAACATGTTTATGATAGGTCCATTGAAAATAATTCGAATAACATGCTGATAATACACCGGAAATGAAATGTTACCTAATAAAACTGGCCACGAACAGCACTTTTTTATAATTCTATAATAAAAATTAATTAAAAAATAATTAATTGAGATATTTATAGGTTGACTATAATATATATATATATATATATATATATATATATATATATATATATATATATATATATATATATATTATATGAACATTTTTAATTCAGAATATGTTGATTAAATATTTAGTGATGGCACCAAGCATACTGACTCTTATCTCTCGCTCTCTCTCACACACACACACACACACACCCTGATATGATGTTATATCATTGACATTCGCTGCCGTTTGATTAAACCGACGTACTAAAAATGGTCTGATGTCAGCACATGCACAAGGAACCAGTTATTTCACACAGCCGGCAGGTTCTGATATGTGTGTGTGTGTAAGTGTGTATGACTAAGTCAGTATATCTACTCGTCCATCCCAGTTCCCAGAGGAGTTTCCCCCGAGGCTGTCCATCATCAGTCAAAAGCTGCCATACGCTAAAAAAAAAAAATCCCCTAATAGCTTCCAAATAAGCATCCATATGCTCTAAATACATGCTCTGAGTCATTCAGCCGCTCAGATGATCCTGTTTTATGTGGATGTCACCGATGGGCTTGTCTTCAGTAAGTTCCCTGAACGAATACGGCACAGCAGTTACGAGCAGTCACGATCGATACGGTATTTTATGCTTCTTCAGCGTTCTGTCTTCTTTATTCTGGAGGTGAAGTTTTTGAACGCTCGTAACAGCGCATCGTATTATCGTGTCACACCCGACATATTTTAAACTCCACGTCTTCTTAATATCTCCTGCACAGCATCGGACCTCTCGTACTTTCCTGTAAGAAGGATTTGAACTGCAAATAAGTCCTCCTCAGGGCTCGGTGATACGACCAAACGTCCATTTATTTATTTTTTTCATTTCATAATTAACGTACAATTACGCTTTTCTGCGACATTGTGGAAATCTTTTGATTGAATTTTTAGTCATCGTAAACTGATTGGAAACAGCCGAGTTAAATACTCAAAATCTTTTTATTTTTTTATTTTTTCCCCTTTATCAGTGTTTCGTTCTAACTTCGGACGCTCAGCCCATGTTTTGCACACAATTTCATCCCGTCTCTCAAAACCAAATATAAATCTCGATCGTCTCGAGTAGCCGCCCGGTTATAACGTAATATATGCGTGCGAGGCGGTGCCTAGTTTATATTCGGATAGTATCATGATCATATGGATTCGCTGGTCCTAAATATAAAGGCCTTACGTCTCCGCCTCATCCACGTTTCCTCTGGAAGCTCACGACAATCCAGCATGAAGGATGATCTCTTATAGTTGTAACGTACAGGATCAGCAGAGGAGATTGCACTTAATCATGTTCTTCTCCCTTCCGGAGAACACTCACGGTGGAATTCGCGATGGTGAAGCTTTATTTACAGTGCGACATGAAACCACGCTCGGCTTCACATCTCGATCTACAGAATAAGGTCATCCAGCGAAGGTTCAACTGCGAGGACGGTGAGGTTCCCTCTTCAAACGTCCCACGCTGGCGGGTCACAAAGCGGTGGGGCTTTTATGTGCGCCTTTGAGAGACGGCGAGAGTGCCTTCGTGTGGGTGTGCGTCACGTCACGGCAACGGTGGTGACTGTGCAAAGGGGGGGGTTGTGGCGAGGCAGTGGGTTAAACTCTCTTCTTTGTTTTCCCCTGAATAGGAGTGGGAGCACGACTCTGAGTGTGCCGATGGTTTATTCACATTCCCCAGCTCGTTGACTGCGTGAATAAGGAGTGGGCACAGGCAGCCATTAGCGCTGTGTCACCTTGTACCTCCTAAAGGTGGGGACTCTATTTCGGAGAAGGGACAGGACTCACTTGGGAAGTCAAACTAGAGGTTTCTACAAGGAGTAATCTCAGAAAGAGATGGATATAATTGAAAAGGGAGGGATGGAAAATCCAGAGAGACAGATATAGAGTGAAAAGGGTGGCTGAAGAAGATTGATGGTTTGAGCAGTAGACACCATTTTACAACCTCAGGGCAGTAAAGCGACGTCAAAGTGAGACAGACTGGAAAGGCATACCGTTAATCTTCTCTTCCCTGGCATTGATGCAAATACATCCTTTACCTGCTGTAATTCTGTGTCGCCATATATGACAGACAGCAGCGTCTGAGTGCCATTTAAAAAAAAAAAAAACAAGGATAAACATGACAGTCTGGCTCCTGAATAGGTTATCCTGAGCCAGGATGGCGGAATTGGGAAGCAGAGAAAGAGAGAGCGAGATGGGGCGTGGAGGAAATGCTGCTATTCTTTGTGGCCACCCTGTCTGGGTTGCGTCAGCATGACTAAGCAAGCGTAGTCCTCTAGTGCCTCGTTGAAGGTCGCAGTCACAAGAAGTCACACTAGTAATCATCTGATGGACACATACACAAAGGTCTGGGCCGGAGAAGGAATTCCCAGCTCGCAGGACAACGAGACTCCGTTAGATGTGTGTAGTCGATCACTTCCCCCATCCTTCAGACAAAAACCGTCACCATTTGGCATCTTTCCATGTAGGACTGGAAGGTACTTCCTTAGCGGATGTTCTTTGCACGTTTCGATCAGAGCATTATGGAAGAGTTTTGGCTGCATGCCAGCGTGTAAGTACAGTAGATGATTTGAGGGGCAACAGGAGGTCAGATCGTTAGGATGATGTCATGCCTTCATCAGGGCACCAGGCTTCCTGAGTGCTCTTTGAGGAGCTTATGCTTGAGGGAATCTCCCGTGATCTTTCACTCTGCACAGGAAGCGAAGCGAGCTGTTGGAACAAATCCGCCTCCACCTTTTGAACTTTCCGGAGTGAGACGTATTTCAGTCCAGCTTGCGGAGGAATGTGGTACATTCCTAGAAAAACAGGACTGTCCAGCTAGACAGATCAAGGTTTCCTCGGATAGTTTAGGGCTCCGTAGAACCCTCTCTGGAAATAGAAATGCTCTGTTATAGGGATCCACGCAGAACTCCTGAATCCACTCAACGCAGTCCGAGCTCGAGAAACTGAAGGGCCATGTGAGGATCGCTTTCAGAGGGACTCTTTTTCCGCTATACTGGTTTGTGTTTATAGTATGATTCACAGGTCTTTAAAATCTTTTCTTGACCTGTCATAAAGTTCCGGAAATCCACGTATCGCTTCTGTGACATGTTCATCCTGCTCCTTCAACAACTGAGCAAAGCTGGGAGAAGAAAAAAAACTCCCCCTCTAGGCAGTGACGCAGTCACAGAAGCAGTCGTGTGACGTTTGGACCAATTGCACACCAAAGGACAAGGTTTGGGAAGCCGTACATATCATCACTGAGAACTCAAACCTTGTGTCATGGATGAAAACTTCTTATGTGTGTGAGTGAGGTATACATCTGGCTTTAGTCCAACATCTGTCACTTTGTGTTCTTTTCATGATGTATGTCGTTCTTCAGAGTTTGACTCTGGTGGAAACTGACAGGGAGAAAGGAAAACACCTCTGCGTCGTTCCTGCCGAGGCTTGTAGAGATAGGGTTCTGTCTATTCAGCATAAATTTCATCAAGCAGGAAGTACACGTCCGGTCTAGCGCAACTGACAGGAAACCATGAGGAGCAAAGTCTTCCGACAGACATCCTCATGTATTCGCAAAGCAAAACACCAGAAGCATTTGATGGTCATTCGAGGCTGTTCACTTTTCACCTTAACTTGTTTTGGCATGGGTCATGATCTCAACAGCCTTAAGTCCTTCAGAGAACTTCCGGAACTGATTTATTGTGTGAATCTGGAATGCTGTAAAGGTCTTTGCCGTTAGCGTTAAGGTATTGCTGTTGGATCGTGATAATTAAAAAGTTTAATTCAACTTGTATCCGCCTCATTTTCTTGTATCCCCATGAAGGCCGAAATGATTCCATGCTCGGGATGAGAAGGTTTTGTGTGAGTTGGTGGAAACCTTTGAGAATGACCGAGATGCTCTCTCTGAACAGCTGTGCCTCTTCCTGTGCAGATGTTGCCAGGGGAACAAGGACAGGACATGCTCTAATCTCAGTGCTGACCAGCAGCTCGAGGCCTTTCCTGGGCAGGCCCTTCCTCTGCCGTTTCTTTTGTGTAGTATGTATGAGCACACATGGGCGGAGTGGCTTCTGCCAGGCTGCCTCAGCGTCTAGCCTGTACCGTCTGCGGATTTTAGTCCCAGCCGGCTGCGGTGCTGGGGGGTTGATATGAAGACATGAAGATGCTGAAGATGTTTCCTACACGCTTCAGGCAGAAATTCGCACGGGTAGGCTTTTCACTTTCACTTTGGCGAGTGCTTCCTCTCTGCCGATTCTATCGGATGAGGTATTTCTTTCTGAAAAAAGTGGACAGAGTGAGAGAACAGGGGGAGAGAGAGAGAGAGAGAAAGAGAGAGAGAGAAACAACAGGACTGGGCAGAAAGGTGGCAAAAGGGCGCTATACTCAAAGCCCCTCCTCTGGGCAAGTTCGCCTCCGGCAGGATTCTTTTCCGAGTTGATGTCCAGCATGGAGAACCACAACAAAGAACCTTCAATAAGAACAATCACACTGTATGATCTGTATGATCTTCCTTTTTTTCCTTTTTTTCACGTTTTTTTCTTCATTCCTTTCACATGCTCTTACTTGATGAAAGTTGAAGGTTGCCATGGTGCTCGTTGGCATCAGATCCACAGTTTAGCGTCGGTTCTCGTGATGGGCAGCCAGTGATTAGCAAACACTCTCTCTCTCCATCCTGAGCGGCTCTATTGAGCGTTGCTGAAGCGCAGAGTGAAGTTCTTCATGAATAGACTTCAGAGAAAATGTACAGTAATGAGATGACGCAGGAGGAACAATGGACTCTGTGTGTGTGTTTGTTGGACCATGTGGACAGTGTATCATTATTTGTATCAGGATATTTTGCAACTGTAATGGATAATATGAATGTGGAATTCTAGAAAATGAATCCGAAAGTGACCACTGAAGTACTCTTTAGTTAAGTTCTTAAGTTACTGAAGGTGTCTGAAAATGTCAATAACAAAGAATGAGACTTTGTCCTTCAGTCATGGTGAAGGAGGTGTGGCCTTTGTGGTTGTGACAGTGATGGAGGTGTGGCCTTTGTGGTTGTGACAGTGATGGAGGTGTGGCCTTTGTGGTTGTGACAGTGATGGAGGTGTGGCCTTTGTGGTTGTGACAGAGATGGAGGTGTGGCCTTTGCGCTTGTGACGGTGATGGAGGTGTGGCCTTTGCGCTTGTGACGGTGATGCAGGTGTGGCCTTTGCGCTTGTGACGGTGATGGAGGTGTGGCCTTTGTGCTTGTGACGGTGATGGAGGTGTGGCCTTTGTGCTTGTGACGGTGATGGAGGTGTGGCCTTTGTGCTTGTGACGGTGATGGAGGTGTGGCCTTTGTGTCTGTCAGTCTAAGTGAAGGTGTGGCCTTTGTGCTTGTGTCAGTCTAAGTGACGGAGGTGTGGCCTTTGTGCTTGTGACAGTCTAAGTGAAGGAGGTGTGACCTCTATATCTATCATTGCAAGTAAACAGGGTGTGGCTTTTGCATGTTACAGGGTTAGGGTTAGACAGATGTGACCTTAGTCCTTGTGACACAGAATGAAGGAAGCATGGCCTCTGTACCTATTAGTCCAAGTAAAGGAGGTGTGGCTTTTGTGAAGGAGGTGTTTTGTTCTGTCGGTCCGAGGAAAAGTAGGCGTGGCTTTTCTCCATGCCAGTCTGGCCTGTTTGTCTTTCAAAGTGAAGGAGGCGTGGCCTCTGTTTCTGTCAGTCCTAGTCAAGGAGGTATGGCTTTTGTGTCAGTCCATGTGAAGGAAGCATGGCCTCTATATTTATCAGTCTAAGTTAAAGAGGTGTCACCTCTGTACCTGTTATTCTAAGAGACGGAGGTGTGGCCTCTTTGTCTAAGTGATGAAGGTGTCCAAAGCCACCAAGCTTCCACTCTACAAAGCTTATACTTTTCTTAAGTGTATTGAATTCAATTGAAACAGCTCTAAAACATATCGTATTACGTTTTCTTTTATACGTCAGAATATCGATCACGTGTCAAGATGTCTATTATCATCGTTCAGGCCGAGATAAACTCCTCAGAGGGATACGTCTGATGTTCAAATATGTCGACACACCCATTCACTCACCCCAGAGCGACTCCATCAGAAAGACATCTGCATGCTAATACAGATAATGCAGAGTCTGTGAGAGAGGAGAGAGGAGATAATACAACGTCACACAGCAGCGTCATCTCCCTCCATCTTTTATTTATCACGTGGAATCTCAACGACCTTCTGATTTACCCTGTACTGATAGTAAAGCAGTTTTTTTTTTCTTTTCTCCTCATGAGTCACACATCTGACTCCTCCATCTCTGTCCTTACACACACATTTAAGTTTATAAGGTCATGGGTGTGAGTAAGCAGATGGAAACATGCAAAAAAAACCCAAAAAAAACAACCCAAGCTCAATAAGCATTCATTATTTTTTTAAAAGATCTATGTCGTCTTACGTTTTGTTTTGTTTTTTGACTGAAAATGCTGAAACACAGAAGCATCCCGACTGTGACCTGAATCGAGAGGGTTTTTTTTATACCTCCAGTCACTTTTGTGCCTATATTTAGATACAAAGTTATGATTCAGACTCTTTCCATCAGGGGAAATGTTCCAGAACGAGCTTACGCTGGAGGCACAGATTAGATCATGTGATCTGTTGAGCTCACTTATAATTGATTAGTTTAATCGATCTTTCTGTCCTTGGCTCGGAAATGTAGATATAAATTAAGCTTCCATCCCCCCCTTTCTCTCTCACTCTCTCTCTCTCTCTCTCTCTCTCTCTCTCTCTCTCTCTTTCTCTTCATTCTCTTGCTGTCTCTCTCTCTCTCACTCTCTCTCTCTCTCTTCATTCTCTTGCTGTCTCTCTCTCTCTCTCACTCTCTCTCTCTTCATTCTCTCGCTGTCTCTCTCTTCATTCTCTCACTGTGTCTCTCTCTCTCTCTCACTCTCTCTCTCTTCATTCTCTCGCTGTCTCTCTCTTCATTCTATCGCTGTCTCTCTCTCTCACTCTCTAAATTCTCTCGCTGTCTCTCTCTGTCATTCTCTCGCTTTCTCTCTCTCTTTTTGTCATTCTCTTGCTGTCTCTCTGTCATTCTCTCTGTCATTCTCCTGCTGTCTCTCTCTCTCTTTGTCATTCTCTCTCTGTCATTCTCTCTCTCTCTGTCTCTCACACACACTCTCTCTCTTTCTCTCTTTGTCATTCTCTCTCTTTCACTCTCTTTCTGTCATTCTCTCGCTGTCTCTCTCTCTCTCTCTTTGTCATTCTCTCTCTTTCACTCTCTTTCTGTCATTCTCTCGCTGTCTCTCTCTCTCTCTTTGTCATTCTCTCTCTTTCACTCTTTCTGTCATTCTCTCGCTGTCTCTCTCTGTCATTCTCTCTCTCTCTGTCATTCTCTCTCTCTGTCATTCTCTTGCTGTCTCTCTCTCTCTGTCATTCTCTCTCTCTTTGTCATTCTCTCTCTCTCACTCTCTTTCTCTTCATTCTCTTGCTGTCTCTCTGTCATTCTCTCTCTCTGTCATTCTCTTGCTGTCTCTCTCTCTCTTTGTCATTCTCTCACTTTCTCTTCATTCTCTTGCTTTCTCTCTCTGTCATTCTCTCGCTGTCTCTTTCTCTCTCTCTCATTCTCTCTCTCTGTCTCTCACACACACTCTCTCTCTCTCTTTTTGTCATTCTCTCTCTCTCTCTGTCATTCTCTCGCTCTCTCTCAAGGCTTCATACGGAACTTGATGTAGAACGTGTCCGTTGTAGCGCAGTTCTCTCGAACACATTAATAAATGAAGTGACGTGAGATGTCGAGGAAATGCAAAGCTTAGTCTGAAACCTAGGGGTTGGTAGAATGCCGAGCCCCGAGCTGGAGAACGTAGGGTCGGGTTCACAGATGTTCCAGTGTAGAGCTGAATTATGTCTTTCGGTTCTTTTTTAAAAAAAAATTATTTGTTTTGCCTTGGACAGAATTCCCCCTACATCTTCCCCCCGCTGTCTCTCTCTACAACTTATAGTTATTACCTCATCAAAAATTCCAAGCCAAAAGAGTACATCACATTTATTATTTTTAATTTAGGAATGAATAAAAAAATTAAGTAAAGAAACAAGACTGAAGAAACATGCAACATATTTTAATATGGAAATTTAGATGTTTTAAAAAATTGTTTTTTTATTTATCTTTATTTTTTTCAGAACTTTTTTTGTCCTTTTAGCCGTCACTGTGATCGATCTGCAAGACTTTAGTGGTTAAAAGAACCGTGGCCCATTTTTTTTTTTTGTATTATCCTATAGAAATTTCTAGAAGAAGAAGAATTTATTTGATTAACATTTAATGCTTTGGAACAAAACTTGTAAAAATAATGCAAGGTTAAATATCATTAATGCATTAGTTCAGCGCTCGTTCAGTTCCAAAGTGCAGACGTCTGTCCCGCGTGTGTCTGGACGTGAGGACGTGGGGTCGAGGTCGGAACGTCGGATCCGTACCGCTGTGACAGTTTGAGGCATTTTACTCGTCAAGGAGTGAAAACGTGTCAACCCCTTTATACAGACTGACCTTTCTGAAGAAGAAGTGTAACTGGAGTCCGGGAGGCCTCACAGCTGTTCCGATGTGTTGCGTAACTCCTCATCATCACACACACACACACACACACACACACACACACACACACACAAAATCCAGGTCCGCAGCAGCTTCTCTCGGTTTTCTCTTTAGAAATCTGCAGCTTTGCTATGTTTCTGAGAAACCCCAGAATGTAAACTGTCCTGTGTAGGAAAACTGCCTGCCTGCTTCAAAGCGCTGACACCGGAGACTCCTTCCACGACCGTTAATAAACATTTATTTACAGGAAACGTCCTACATCAGAAGTTATCCCTTTTTTCCCCTCGTTAAATTAGCAACACGTTTTAATCCGTTTATTATTAGTCTTAGATTATATAAGGTGCTTCTTGCGTAAGTCATTACTCTAGAAACGATAACGCCAGAGGGGGGTGTTCGAAGGATGAATTTATTAGCAAGGTCACCAGGCAAATAACAGCTCGAGTGTGCTCTAGTCTGATGTTTCGGTCTGATCGATGAGCAGTCCCTCCATCGCGGAACTGAACGCAAAATCTCGAGCGCGCAATTTTTCAAAACAAACGCAGGTTTTCCTCACCGAGACACGTCGTGTGACGTCATCGCGACGCACACTCAGCCAAAGTGCTCTTTGAATCACGTGCGTCGAACGCGAATACAGCTAAAAGGTCTCGTTTACCAACCAAGATCACTGCGAAAGAGCGCGCGGAACAATTTCGTTCGACCGCAAAAAAAAAGCCGCAGCGTTTTTGGCCGCAACGATCGCTAAAAGGCTTGGCGAAAATCCTGTACGGATCGAATAACATAAGACAAGTATGATATATATGTATGTATGTATGTCACCTGTTGTTGTAGAAAATGTTGAAAGAACACATTCTAACCAATCGTAATTGGTTACGAATTTGTAAGCGTCGTGTTCTAATTGCGATGTAGTCGATTATTTAATAATCCTGACCGGTCCGTTGACGTGCGAATCTGTGAAACACGTCGGCGCTTCCTAAATTCGACTCCCAGAATTCCACGGGCGCGGCGGACGAAGGCCGGAGAGCTGGAAAGCGGGGTTAGAGGAGGCTTTTGTGTTCCCTTTAGGTAAACCCGACACCTCCTGTTATTCCCGGGCCGGCTTTGTGAGGTTAATGAATTGGCACGGAGGCAGAGGAAGTGCTCAAGTTTCAGAACGCTCTTGTTTTGATCCGCGCATCACACACATTTGGCTTTGGCTTGGCGCTCAGGGGGAGGGGGGGAGGGGGAGTTGGGGCTGGAGGGAGTAGTTACAGCCTAGCGGTGCTTGGATCTGCACAACAGGTGCTTTTAATCTCAGCTGTAGAACTTCATCCTGAAACGAGTGTGAATATGTGTGTGTGCGTGTCAGCTGATGGAGAACATGGGGATCTCCGGATTTCTCTGAAAGGGGATTTTGAAAGGGAAATCTCTTACTTTGGATAGAACACACCCCTCCTCTGGGCTTCCCCGTTTTAGCCACCCAGTGCTGGACATGGTAATAATTGGTACACACTCTCTCTCTTTTTTTTTTTTTTTGACACACACACACACACACACACACACACACAGACACACACACACACTTGTGAGCTGAAGCAGGACTACAGTAGGTGCAGTAATGGACTGGGGTAAAGCCTGGGCTCTGGCGCTCAGGGAAGCACTGGTGTGTGCTGTGCGTTCCAAACTCAAGGCTCTCCGTCGTCTGGTCTACAGGGAGCCTCCGAGATTCTTCCGCCGAACCGTGAGTGTCTTTAACCGGCGTTAAAGTTTTCACGTCAGAGAATGTATCCGGAAGGACACGCGCAGTTCTGCGTTTTCATTCGGATTAATCTATAAAACGGGAACGTTCGGATTGACAAAAAATAAAAGCGCGAGCATGTCATCCTGAAGTACCTTAAAGTGTTTTTACAGAGAAGTTCTCTAAGATATGAACTCACAGTTCGAACTTCCCACAAGGATCGGTTCTTGGTCCCTTACTAATCTCAACTTCTCAGATCTCAGTAATTGTCTAAACGTTTATGATGGTGTTATTGTTACAATATTGTACTGAATATCCACAGAAATAAAAACAACTGAAAAGGATGATCGATCCTTATAGTATGCAGGGCCGAGCTGTTATAAATATAAAGAAATCTATAAATAATCAATGACAGCGTGGTTGTGATGGAGTGGAGTAACCATGACGTTGATTATTTGAATGTAACGGCATATCCAGAAGCACTCGATTTCCTCTTTTGTTCCTTTATAGTTGCATTTGACGTCGTGTAACGTCCACGAAACGCAATCGCTTACGTTATAGCAGCTACAAACACCTTTAACTTTTTTCCGACTTTGACTCGAAGTTACAGCTTTAACTCTGATCGTTCCAAAGCACTGTCACTGGGGAGAACTTTTATAAAAGTAAATGTAAAAACATTGATACTGAGTAACGTTGATCCGCTTTCAGGTCAGTTGTTTATATACAAAAATCTATTTTTTAACCTTGTGTTTAACCCCCCACCCCCCACCCCCCATTGTGTTCCTGAAACAGGAAGTGATATGGGAAGTCTAAGCAGTTACGTTATTCACCACACGGCCCCAGGAGTGAGTCACTTTCACACACTTTCCTTCCTCACCCCTGGAAAAAAAGAAAGCAAGCCTCAGAATCTGCTCAGAAATGTCGTCTGTCTAGACACAGTCTTCCCCTTAACAGTAGAATACATGTACAGGTCGAATATTGCTGTATATCCGGTGATGATAAAGTCTTGGCACCTACTTAGTGGACAGTGTCTCTGCCAGGCTGGAGCGCTGATGTGGACTAAAACAGCTCGTTATTCACGCCGATGTCCACAGCTGCTATGGAAAAGAGCGCGTGATTCATTTCACACTTCCTCTCTGGATGGGGTTATATCTCCGGGCTCGTTTTATTTGAGCGATTACTTGTCATGTTCATGACACGTGACCGATGTTTTATGTTCATGTCAGTAAATCTGCGCAAAGATGTTACGACCGATTATCTAGCGGAGCTGCGAGTTATACATATATACGCGAACACTGACCGGTCAAGCTGCCAGGCCAAACCTGTCTTTTCTGTCCTTTTGTTGTTCAGATGTGCTAGTGAAGTCTTTTGTAAAAAAAAAAAAAAAAAAAAAAAACGGATAAGAAATGATTGTCATTTTACTTCTTATATTTGTATTTTCTCTCAATTTGTTTAAAAAAAAAAAGGGAGAGGAATAGAATGAACTGGAAGAGAAGGGAGCAGAATAAAATCAAGTGGAAGAGAATGGAACAAAATGGAGCAGGCCAAATTAGAATAGAACGGGACGGAGTAGAACGGAGCGGAGTGGAATAGGACAGAATGGAGCGGAGAGGAATGGAGCAAAACGGAACAGAATGGAGCAGAACGGAGTGGATAGAATAGAACGAAGCGGAATATAATGGAGCGGAATAGAACAGAACAGAACGGAAAAAAATGGAGCGGAATAGAACGGAACGGAAAAGAATGGAGCGGAATAGAACGGAACCAATAGAATGGAGTGGAATAGAACGGAACCGGTAGAATGGAGCGGAATAGAACGGAACGGAAAAGAATGGAGCGGAATAGAACGGAACCGATAGAATGGAGCGGAATAGAACGGAACCGATAGAATGGAGTGGAATAGAACGGAACCGGTAGAATGGAGCGGAGTAGAACGGAACGGAAAAGAATGGAGCGGAATAGAACGGAACGGAAAAGAATGGAGCGGAATAGAACGGAACCGGTAGAATGGAGCGGAATAGAACGGAACCGGTAGAATGGAGCGGAATAGAACGGAACCGGTAGAATGGAGCGGAGTAGAACGGAACCGGTAGAATGGAGTGGAATAGAACGGAACCGGTAGAATGGAGTGGAATAGAACGGAACCGGTAGAATGGAGCGGAGTAGAACAGAACCGGTAGAATGGAGTGGAATAGAACGGAACCGGTAGAATGGAGCGGAGTAGAACGGAACCGGTAGAATGGAGCGGAGTAGAACAGAACCGGTAGAATGGAGTGGAATAGAACGGAACCGGTAGAATGGAGCGGAGTAGAACGGAACCGGTAGAATGGAGCGGAGTAGAACGGAACCGGTAGAATGGAGTGGAATAGAACGGAACCGGTAGAATGGAGTGGAATAGAACGGAACCGGTAGAATGGAGCGGAGTAGAACGGAACCGGTAGAATGGAGCGGAGTAGAACGGAACCGGTAGAATGGAGCGGAATAGAACGGAACCGGTAGAATGGAGCGGAGTAGAACGGAACCGGTAGAATGGAGCGGAGTAGAACGGAACCGGTAGAATGGAGTGGAATAGAACGGAGCCGGTAGAATGGAGCGGAGTAGAACGGAACCGATAGAATGGAGCGGAATAGAACGGAACGGAGTGGAATAGAATGGTATTTAGTGAGTATTAGTATTTAATGGCTGGTATTTGGGTTTGTCTCTGTGACTGTACAGACCTGCGCAGACCTAATGCTGCTGCTGCTCCACTTTGGTGAATAAATGAAATCCAGAGTACTGCACTTACCTGCTGGAACGTCTCCACGGTGCTACAACAGCTTCCGTACAGAACGTTTCACACACGTAGCGTCGAGCTCAGATCCAGCTCATGCTGATTTCCTTCTTCTGCGTGCTCTCCTTCTCCTCCTCCTCCTCCTCCTCCTTCTCCTCCTTCTCCTCCTTCTCCACACTCACTCCCTTACTGCAGGAGTTCTCGAGTAGCCGGCTCGCTCTAATTCAGAATATCAGACAGCTTTAGATGAGAAGGCAGATTAGCAGTGCTTGTTTGCGGCATTAGACGGGCTCTCTGCAGTGCTCACACACACACTGTACATACACACACACTGTACATACACACACACTGTACATTCACACACACACTGTACATACACACACACTGTACATACACACACACTGTACATACACACACACACACTGTACATACACACACACTGTACATACACACACACACACTGTACATACACACACACTGTACATACACACACACACACTGTACATACACACACACTGTACATTCACACACACACACTGTACATACACACACTGTACATACACACACATACTGTACATACACACACACACACTGTACATACACACACACTGTACATTCACACACATACTGTACATACACACACACTGTACATTCACACACACACACTGTACATTCACACACACTGTACATACACACACTGTACATACACACATACTGTACATACACACACATACTGTACATACACACACACACACTGTACATACACACACACTGTACATTCACACACATACTGTACATACACACACACTGTACATTCACACACACACACTGTACATACACACACACTGTACATACACACACTGTACATACACACATACTGTACATACACACACATACTGTACATACACACACACACACTGTACATACACACACACTGTACATTCACACACACACTGTACATACACACATACTGTACATACACACATACTGTACATTCACACACACACACTGTACATACACACACATACTGTACATACACACACACACACACTGTACATACACACATACTGTACATACACACACACTGTACATTCACACACACACTGTACATACACACATACTGTACATACACACACTGTACATACACACACATACTGTACATACACACACACACACACTGTACATACACACACACACTGTACATACACACACACTGTACACACACATACATACGGTATACACACTGTACACACACACTGTACATACACACATACTGTACACACACACTGTGCACACACACACTGTACACACACATACATACTGTATACACTCACACTGTACACACGCACTGTACACACACATACATACTGTACATACACACATACTGTACACACATACTGTATACACACACTGTACACACACTGTACACACACACATACTGTACATACACACATACTGTACACACACACTGTACACACACTGTACACACACATACATACTGTATACACACATACACACTGTACACACACATACATATTGTATACACACACACTGTACACACACATGCATACTGTACATACATACTGTATACACACACTGTACACACACACTGTACACACACATACATACTGTACATACACACATACTGTACACACACATACATACTGTACACACACACACTGTACACACACATACTGTACATACACACACACACTGTACATTCACACACACACTGTACATTCACACACACACTGTACATACACACACTGTACATACACACACACTGTACACACACACACTGTACATACACACACACTGTACATACGCAAACTGTACATACACACACACACACACACATACTATACACACACACATACACACTTGAAAGCTGTGAGAACTCAGAATTTTCAAACAGGGGGTCCAAGCAGGAAGACTTTGATCACAAAATGCATTTGCTGTCGGTTTATTTGTACGATCAAACGCACAGCAATAAACACACAGCACACAGAATGCTGGGTTATAGGAGGAGTCGGATCAGGTCCAGCTTTACCTCTTCGACCAGCACGCTTCCCTGAGATCTGTCGTTCTGCAGGTTTCATCTCCAACCAAAATCTAACACACCTGTTTTAGTTGATCAAGAACTTCTTTAGGCAGAGATTAGATGGTCAGGTGGGCACCATTATGGTTGGAGCTAAAGTCTTCAGGAAGAAACATCTCCAGGAACAGGGCTGGTGACTTGATTACTGTCGTGGACTTTTGATTGTGCAGCAGTCCTTCCAGGATTACTATATCTTGAGATATTCACAGGAGCTTGCAGTTTTTCAAAATACCACAGATTCAGTCCAAGACATGCCAGAGACGTCATCGCGACACGCATTAAGCCGAAGCCCTCTTCAATTCACGTTCGTCGAACATGAGTACAGCTAAATGGTCTCATTTACCAACAAACATCACTGCAAAAGAGCATGCAGGACAATTTCGAATAACTGCGAATTCGCCAATTCAAGTAGTTTTCCACCAAAAAAAGCACAATAAAACTCAAAAAAAAATTTAAAAGCCGCAGCAAAATCGAGCGTTTTTGGCTGCAACAATCACAAAAAATAAAAAACCTCCACGAAATCCTGTACGGACTGGTGCAGCAAAACCTTTCTCAAAACGCACGGCATGTTCAGTTCACTTCCTGCATCTGAGTCGATTCACTTTCTCACACGAAGCCGTTCCCCTGACGTGTTCTAGTTTCGGCCTTCTACTAGTCACGTCTGCAATCCGTAACGCCAGTCAGCATCAAATGTTCTTAAGTGCTACGGTTGTAAAAGTGGGCGTGGCCATGAGATCCAAGAAACCGCACGCATAGATTCCTGCAAATCCAGAAGTACACAAACTTCCACAGTAGAAGAAATCTTGTCGAATTGGACCACACAGCGAGTACCAGAGAATGCGCCAAGTATGCGCACAGGTGTCTTTAAATCCTGTGATTAAGAGGTGGGACGTGAACATCCTGCATCGTCACCATCTGCGGACTGAGTCACAGCTACCGAAATATCACCACAACACACACACACACACACACACACACACACAACTTCTAGGAAAATCACATTCCGTGCACAACACCCCCTCAAACGGACAGGAGACTGTGTTTAGTTGCGACCTGATGACTTAAACACTGTTTCCTGTGCATTTGAGTTTGTTTGGACGTGAGCCTGAAAGCGGAGCGCTCGCTAAAATGTGTTTCATCTGCTATTAAAATGTCAGGGTTTATTATTAACGTTAATCAAGCAAAATATTGTACAGTTTAAGAATAGGTGTATTGTATTAAAAGAAAAAAAAGTCTGTACTTATCCTGAGCTCATCTTCCAGCGCATGTCAAAACGTTCATCTCCAAAGCGAGGCGTTAGTTTCCATTCCTGGCGTGATGAAGCTGAGGCGTGAATTACGCTCCCGTAGGCGGCGAGGGTGGCGGTTATCATCGACGGCGTATCACTCTCTCTCCTCCCTTCCCTCCCTCGTTCCCTCGCTTTCTCACTCCTCCCTTGATTGCTCAGATATTTGTCCTCAGCGAGGTAGAAGTTGCTAAGTGGAATCAGGAGCTGCTGCTGCACATGTTTCTGCTCCGCTCTCACCGATTTCCAGACCTCCTCGGCACGACTCATTCTGGCTCCGTCATCCAAACTTACAAAAGTGAGCAGAGAGAAGTCTCGGCTCGCGGAGATTCTCGCTGCCGTGGACGAGCTTCCTCCGAAGCCGAGATCTGATCTGGTATGATCTCCAGCAACGTGGTGGGTCCATCTGGACCCGATAAAGTCTCTCTGCACGTGGCACCGTGCCATCTCGGCTGAAGGAATCCAGGCGAAGCGGCGGCAGCACCATGGAGCGAGCGCCGGCCTCCGCTCCTCCGGACTCTCACTGGGACTCCCAGGTACTCAAAGGGGAAGAAGAGGGATCTGGGTTTGTATGGAATCTTAAATCTCAACGTAGGATGATGCTCCGAGTTCCTATTTTTACTGGCTCTCAGCTAGTGCCCACGTGTTTTGTTGTTGTTGTTTTTTTTTTTAAACGTTTTTGGTAAAACCTCAACACTTTTATCTTTACCCTGTGGGTCTGTGGGTGTCCAGATAAAGAACAAGCATAGGAATAAGCTATCGCTAGTTGTGGTGACATCATCGCATACTGCCGGGAGAGGAACATAGAAAAGTGGAAAGAGAGAGAGAGAAAGAGAGAGGGAGCGTAAACGAGAGCCTGAGCGCCAGGTCTTTAGTCACCCTCCTTCACACCCACTAACGGAGGATTGGGAGCGGTGTCATGGCAACAATGTAGGAAGCCGTTCATCACGTGGGCTTTGTGCAAAGTCCGTTCTCGATTTATTTATTTATTTATTTATTTATTATTTATTTATTATTTATTTTTGGTCTTTTGTCTTTTTTTTTTTTCCTTCTCATCAACTCACCAGCCTCAAGGCCCCTCGATCGACCCCTTGACCCCTCCTCTGCGGTTCAGGATGGCGGATCTGGAGCCGGATCCAGGAATAAGTGTGATACAGCAGGGCAGAGGCGTGATGTGGGTGAGACTCAGGGGTTCGAGTTTGTTCGGCTCCTCACAGCGCTCCGTGCATTTTGATTTTCTTTACGAATCCGATCGTGCACCGAGGGAAGGCTGTGTCAGCGCGCCTGAGAGTGTGTGCAGCCTTCTGATTTTTTTTTTTTTTTTTTTTTTTTTTTTTTAGCACAACACAGGCAGACGTGTCATGTTCAGAGAGGAGCTCAGCTGCTGTATGCACCGGCTTTGGACCATGTATTAGATCAGTGCTTTATCCAGGGCTTTATCCAACTTCTTAAACAGCTACCACTGAAATATTGAAAAAACTGTAGCACTGAGATAAAAGGTCCAGTCCTTCCAGGATTTCTGTTTTTTTTTTTGTGATCGCAGGAATAAACGCAAAATCAAGGAAACGCCACGATATTCTGTGGAGATTTTCAAAATGGCCACCAATTTTCCTCAAGGTCCTCTTCATTTCACGTGCGTCGAACACGAGGTCTCGTTTACCAACAAACATCACTGTGAAAGAGCGTGCGGAATAATTATGTGCGATTGCAATTTCAGAACGAAATAAACCCAGCAAAATCGAGCATTTTTGGCCGCAACAATCACAAACTCTACGAAATCCTGTACAGACCGAAGGGTCAATGATATTAGTTGTAAAAAGTGGTGCATTTTTACACATTTTGACAAAAGAACGACATCTTGTTGGAAGATTATCCAAGAAAAGACATCACAGTACGTGACATCAAATTTATACGTATTTATCAACAACAAAAAAAGATCAAATATTACAACACTGCAAAAAAAAAATTAGTAACAAGTGAAAATTTTTAAATAAATGCCAATTAATCTAATATGTCTCATTATGAAATTATTATAAAAACTGTTAAATATATGCTTTTTTTTTTAGTTATATTATTTAGTTTGTAAAGTTTTTTTTTTGTTCCATATTAAACCGGTACTCTTATTGTGCTGGTTGCACCGTGTCCGTGTTGCCATAGAAACAGCTAGGTCTCATCATTTCGTAACTCGGATGAAATGTACACACGTTAACGTAGCACGTGTTTCAGGATCGCCTGCAACAGCATCGTTCTCATCAATACTAAAATACTGAAATCCGTTTTTAGGGACGGAAATGTGGACATATATAACGCTTTATCTGGTGAAAAGATGTTTTTTTATTGTTAGGTTACGTTAGCTACCTGTGAATACAGACACAGGATTCGGCCTTACGTGGTGGACTGCGTCATAAATATGATCAGTGCTTGTTTCAATTTATAAGCTGAAATGTGGTGTACATTGAGAGCTGACTAGCATACATGAGCAATTTGTTTGTTTGTTTGTTTGTTTGTTTGTTTGTTTGTTGTATAATCAGTATGTGTCTATGGAAACTTTTTTGTTCCTGAAGTGTTCATTAGCATGAATGTTGAGTCATGTGTTTGAATCGCCGCTGCGTGCGTCACGGTAGGCGAGTTTATCACGGAACGCGATCAGTTATGAAGATAAATGGAAATTAATCTTCATGATGAAGCACAAGCACAGCTGCGCGTTAACGTTAATGACGGGACGCTTGCTGTTTATGTCAGTTCACATTTGTAGCACAATTGTTTAAATCGGTTTTATAAAAGACAATGCGAAGGAACCATTTTTCAGCATGGTAAAAAAAAATCCAAAAGAGTTGATTCTGAGCCAAATGATCTGACTCACTAGTAAAAAAAAAATTGTTTTTAAGAGTTGAAATTCTATGACTACTCTAGAAGGAATTTAGAAGTGGCTCAGGAGTGGGTGGAGTCTGAGGTGCACATTCATGACATCACGTCATTGGAAGAAGCTGTTTTTCACTTTAGACAGTAATGAGCTGTTTGGAAGCAGAAAGAGTCAGCTCGTATAGGTGAGCTGAATCAAATGATCTGACTCTGTGAAAAGAGCTAGAATTCTTATCGCTAGTCTGGAAGGGATTTATAAGCGGTTTAAGAGGGGGGCAGAGTCAAAGGTGCACAGTGATGACATCACGTGGTCGGAAGGAACGGGTTTTTCAGTTCAGTAACGATTCAAATTTTGGGAGCCGAAAGAGTCGACTCTTACAGGAGAGTTGAATCAAATGATTCGACTCAGTATAAAATAAAAAAAGAGCCAGAATTCCCGTCACTAATCTGGAAGGGATTTTTAAGCACCTCAGGAGTGGGAGGAGTCTGAGGTGCACACTGATGACATCATGTGGTTGGAAGGAGCTGTTTTTCACTTTAGACAGTAATGAGCTGTTTGTGAGCAAAAAGAGTCGTCTCATATAGGTGAGCTGAATCAAATGATCTGACTCAGTAAAAAAGAGCCAGAATTCTTGCCACTAATCTAGAAGGGATTTATAAGTGATTTAAGAAGGGAGGTGGGGGGGCGGAGTCAAAGGTGCACACTGATGACATCACATGGTCGGAAGGAACGGGTTTTTCAGTTTAGACAATAATGAGCCATTTCGGAACTGAAAAAAGAGTCGACTCCTAGGTGAGCTGAATCAAATGATCTGAATCTGTGAAAAGAGACAGAATTCCTGTCACTACTCCGGAAGAGTTTTATAAACGGCTCAGGAGTGGGAAGAGTCCAAGGCTCACGCTGATGACATCAGAAAGTGGAAAGAACAAACTGTTGATCCAGGCACAATTTGAAAGAAATTGCGTTACACTTTCATGGACAGTGATTTATTTATTTTTTCTCCGAAAGTTGTATAGCGCTGCATTTAATTCTGATTGACGCTATAATGTTTAGTCATTCTCTATCTTTCTTGATATGAATGAGTCATTTGAATTCTCTGCTGTTTCTCAGGATGACGTGCCGGTGAAGGAGATCGCCATCACGCATCACGTTAAAGAGGGCTCGGAGAAGGCCGACCCCCAGCAGTTCGAACTGCGCAAGGTCCTGGGCCAGGGCTCCTTCGGGAAGGTCAGTTGCACAATTCGTGAGTGTGTGTGTGAGCCATCGTGTGTTTTTATTGCTCTTCCACCTGCACTCAAAGGCAATTAGCAGTGACACAAGGGAAATAAAAAAGGAAGGAAGCCGGACATCATGCTGCATCGGAGACGAATAACTCAGATCGTCCTGAAGACACTCGTGAAATTAGTCATGGAGACCTGATAAGCCCTGGTTGCCATGAATACTGTCTCATTAATTACTTTAAAAAAAAAAAATGCATATTTTTCAATTGACCCTTGACCCTGCGTCTCTGTCTTACCTGCACAGGTGTTTCTGGTGAAGAAGATTACTGGGCCTGACGCAGGACAGCTCTATGCTATGAAAGTGCTCAAAAAAGCAACTCTGAAAGGTAGGACACTTTTACACAGCGATGAAGAATGACCTGCGTGTGAGTGTGTGTGTGTGTGTGTGTGGAAAGGAGGAAGCAGCCTGAAGTGTTTGTGCAAAACCGACCTCTAGTTCCCATGGTTTCAGCTGCTGCCCTGTGGTTGACAGCGTAAATAGTGTGTGTGTGTGTGTGTGTGTGTGTGTGTCTGTGTGTGTGTTTTTTTTCCCGTTTTGTCTTTGACCGGATGTTTTCAGTGTGTGTGAGTCATGATGTTGAATTGAGAAGGTCAACTCAACATGTAATCATTATAGTTTACAAAAAAAAAAAGAAAACCCTCCTTTTCACTCTGAAGAGGTCCTTTTCGCCTAATTTTAGCGTAGTGCTAACTGCTCCGCTATTGTCGTCGCTCAAGTGGGAGAAATTACTCACAGGAGCATCACGGACTTCAGCAGAAGCTCCACCTGGTGTCTAAAGGAAAACTCGGATTGCTCACAGACACTTGTGTGTGTATAAGTGCACTGTCCACATTCGTACATGCGTTACAGCTTTAAGAGGGAAAACGTCAGGGTTTTATAACTTTTTAAGCCTTCAGAGAAGATCCAGCTGTAATTTTCAGGTCCTTTTTGCTTAAATTCGTAGAACTTATTGAATGTTAAAGTGAAGGAGGTTGTATAGCTGTTACCGTTCACACTGTTGAAAAGTTGTGCGATTTTATTGCTGTAGGAATTTACAGAAGGTCCTGTTTTACCTACCGCGATCTTGCTATGAAGATAGCCAGTGATGCGGACATGGCATTAAAAGAACAATAAGTAAATATTTATTGTAAGTATATATACCTGTTGTCGTCTTATTTCGTAGTTCGGTTCGGACGTGAACGCTCAACAAGGAAGAGCAGTGCTGCAGAAGTGAATGATTTCAAGCTACAGGATGGAAGATTTAGGAAATGTGTTCTAAGGTTGCTTTCGCATCCGTGGTTTATATGACTCTGGGGTTTTTTATTATTAATATTTTGTAGAAGCAGCTTAGTTCATTAGAAAACATTGTTGACGTGTGCAATCAGAAATAACTGCAGCAGCAGGCGGCATTAGTCAGAAATTCGTTCGAGAATAGGAAGGAGTGGGATTTAAAATAGTAATGTTTCTAAAAAAACAGCACATACCTCTATCCTGTGGTCCATCAGTGCTTTTGAATGCTCGTGGAGTGAGCGTATGATCTGTCCATGAGTCTCTGTGTGTCCCTGAGGTCTCAGAAAGATAGCGAACTAGCTAGCTGACTAACGTTAGCTAGCCTTGTCAAGCCTTAACAGGAAATTTTGGGGGTGTGGCCTTTTTAGATGTAGTTCTTTTGAGTACAGTATGAACGCAAGTCTCTGATGGACGTCGAGGGAAATAACTGAGGTACGTATGTACAAGATAATGTAGCTTTCTTATCAATTAAGCAATTCAAATTGACGTTAACATTGACGTCTGAATCAGTTTAAACCCGTCGATGTGAGCGTGTGTGGAGCGAGGCCAAGATGAGCCACAGCCTGAGGTTATTTGAATTTTTTTTTTTTAATACTGATGTTTAATATACCGAAGACCTAAAACGCACACTTCTCCACTGATATGTTATACCCCGACCGTTCCGTGTGTGCTCTCAGAGAGGAACGCCGGTTCTCTGATTCTGTCCCTCTGCTCTGCATGTTCTTCTCTCTCCTTTATTTAATTAGTCATCCTGTGCCATCTGCGTTATTCTGCATTTGCCAGAAAGCAAGGGCCCTAGATGGATTTTCAGATATTTAGAGGTGATTTAGTGGAAAAGCTGAGCCGTGTGTGTGTGTGTGTGTGTGTGTGTGTGTGTGTGTGTGTGTGTTTTCAGTACGCGATCGTGTCCGGACGAAGATGGAGCGAGACATCCTGGTGGAGGTGAATCACCCGTTCATCGTTAAGCTGCACTACGGTGAGTATCGGCCAGTCGGCGTGATTAATGCCTCTCGTTCTCGGTCTTATGAATTTATTAAACGTCTCGTTTTTCTCTCCCTCGTTCTTTTTCTCGAATCCATCCATCACTAGCATTCCAGACAGAGGGAAAGCTTTATCTGATTCTCGACTTCCTGAGAGGAGGAGATCTGTTCACTCGTCTGTCCAAAGAGGTAAAATGGTGTATGCTCAGTGTGTATACGTAAGTGTGTTGTTGTTGTTGTTTTCTTTACACATAATGAACTACACACACTGTGTCGTCAGGTGATGTTCACAGAGGAGGATGTGAAGTTTTACCTGGCTGAGCTGGCTTTGGCGCTGGACCATCTGCATGGACTGGGAATCATCTACCGAGACCTCAAACCAGAGAAGTAAATAACATCAGCCTCACGTAATCAATCATACACCAGACCTGCCAGACCTTCATGCCAATGTTCTGTGGGTCACGACATGTTTTATTTCTTTATTTTTTTTATTTTATTATCTTCCCTGAGGTGTAATTATAGTAAAAGTTTTTTTTTTTGCACAAAAAACATACAAAATTCAAACGATGGGTTTTTGTGTCCTTTACCTTTAAGGCTTCAATGTAACCACGCACTGCTGTGATTGGCTAACAGCTTTAACTATGAAAGTGCGGAACTGTTTTCAGCGACTGAGCGCTAGTGGGCGGGGCCGACGGTGCGACGACGTAAAAGTAGGCGTCGAAGTCTTGCCGTAGGGGCAGTCGTATGCAAATGTATTTGCCCGTGTGACATCACAAACCCCGGCACATCCAAACGAGCCGTTTCTGGAGCTCGGTTAAATGAATGCTCTTTTTGTACTGATGAGGATGAAACTTCGGTAACGGTACAACGACGTCTTGTACGTCAAAAGATCAAAGACAATTTGATTTCTCATGTCATGACCCCTTTAAAATCAGATCACGCTGCTAGGAGCTATCACACGAACTGCACCGAAAGTGCAGATGAAGTATACATCAGGAATGATGTAACTCTCTGATATTAACTGACGCCCTGGAGGCCCTGCACCCTCTCCCTCGTCTCTCGTTAGCGCACGTCTTTCAGACGGTTCTCTCGTCTCGACTCGATTTTCCCACTAAAGCGGGAATCCGTTTGCCGCTTTTGCGCATTGTTAAGAAAAAGAAAACATATGTATAAAGTACACCAACACGCCAGGCGAAAACGCTGTGGATGTGTCACTCCTTCACGCTTTTCGAGCGCTAGAGCTGTGAGGAGTCGTTCACGTTGCCAGGGAAACGCCGCTGTCTGTCATTATGCACTCTGACACCGTGCAGTATAAATTTTTTAAATGAATGTATGTGTGTGTGTGTGTGTGAGAGTGAGTGAGTGTGTGAGAGTGAGTGAGTGTGTGAGAGTGAGTGAGTGAGTGTGAGAGAGTGAGTGAGTGAGAGAGTGTGTGTGAGAGAGTGTGTGAGAGTGTATGAGAGTTTGTGTGAGAGCGAGTGTGAGAGCGCGTGTGAGAGAGTGTGTGAGAGTGAGTGAGAGAGCGCTGTAGTGGAGTTCCGGTTCCCTCGACAAGGAATAAGGTATTAAAGCCATTCATTTTGTGACGACTTTCTGACATTTAAATTTGTGTGATTTCAGCATCCTGCTGGACGAGGAAGGCCACATCAAGCTGACGGGTGTGTATCTGCTCATTCCAGATCATGTGCTCCTAACCGGCTTAGAACGATCAAGTAGTTCAGTGGTTTTTTTATTGTATTACACCATTATTTACATTATGTACATGATTATCTTGCCACTTCCTCTGTGGCTCTGAAAACCATGTTAAAGCAGCAGTCTGTCTGATTTTTTCTAATGTCTGACAAACCATCATCATTTTGCCAACCAAACCCAAACCCTCAGTCAAAACGACACATGGTGTACAAGTTTCCTTAAAAAGGAAAAGGGGCGGGGATGAGGAGTTGGTCGAGTTCAGGCGAGGGCGGGGCTAATTTCTGGCCCGGAATAGTGTGAACAAGCACAACACGAAGAAACTAGCACGGAGCAATATTCTCAGTTTTTATAGGGATATGATTTTATTATTTATTTCTAGAAACACTTTACAGTTATGATCATTTCTTTTCCTATAGCCGTTCGTTTTTGTTAACGCAACATGGCCATCTCATTTTTTTACTCAATAAGAATCAGTAAGAATTTTTGCCCAACCTACTTTTTTTTACCATTTGTGTGTGTGTGTGTGTGTGTGTTGTAGACTTCGGCCTCAGTAAGGAGTCGATCGATCACGAGAACAAGGCCTACTCGTTCTGCGGGACGGTGGAGTACATGGCTCCCGAGGTGGTGAACCGGCGAGGCCACACCCACAGCGCCGACTGGTGGTCGTATGGCGTGCTCATGGTGAGCGGCATGACTTCCTCGACCGCCGTTTTTGTAGTTCGGCATTGCTTTGCGTGTCTGTTCCGCTCCTCACCGGCAGCGGGTTTGTTTTCTGTCTGCAGTTTGAGATGTTAACCGGGACGCTTCCCTTCCAAGGCAAGGACCGCAAAGAGACCATGACCATGATCCTAAAGTGAGTGCTGGGACTGGAAATCAGCCCGGGTTGTGTTCTCAGCACAGCAGCAGATGGTGAACTTTAACATTTCTACGTTACAGAAAATAAAAAGCTCTGGCTGGAACATCTTTTGGGCTAAAAAGAAAGAAAGAAAGAAAGAAAGAACGAATGTGATGAGCACACTGTAACCATAACCATGGGTTCGATTTCTACAGAAAGTAGAACGTCATATTGCGTGCCGGTGAACGTCCCAAAAATAGACACGTTAGATGATTGGAATGTTGGCAATGAAATATTTTCATAAAAATATCAGCTCACTAATGAGCACCACCTTGTCCATACGCTCATCAGAATATAAAAGCCACTAATGGAGGACGCGGTCATACTTCAGCCCCACTGCTCTTAACACTTCACCTTCTATAAACACAAATGTCTTGAAGGAAGGGATCACAGTGAGTAATGCCGTTAGAAGTGGATTTTAATGAAGTGCCCCAGGCTTGGGCAGATGTGTGTGTGTGTGTGTGTGTGTGTGTGTGTGATGAGCTGTAGCAGCAGAACGAATGGAGCGGGGATGAAGGCAGGAGGCTCCCGTGTAACAAACAGCGTCTTCGCTGAAATTCAGATTACCAAACACGTCATTTCAGAGAGAGCAGGTTCCTGAGTTGCGCTAGATGGCAAAAAGTTTGTGAACACCTGGCCAATCACAACCCGTATGTGCTTCTTGAACATCCCATTCCAGATTTCGTGCATACGTTGCTGTTATAAAAAGCACCACTCTTCTGGGAAGGCTTTCCATTTTGGTTTTGGAGCGTGTTCATTCAGGATTATTATTCTTATTCTCGATGACCTCCTGTTTATTCACATCTGACCTTTGGTACGTAGTGTTATGAATGATTAGCAGGATAGCCCGAAAACTAGCGCTTGAGATGTTTCTTAGAGGAGGGGCGCTCAAATTTTAACATCGTGTTAAGGATTTCTCACGCGTTGACACACACAGCGCTGTTAATCGGTACAAGTTTATAACGGACGAGCAGACAATGTTCCACCAGATGCAGTCCGGCTAAACCCGACCAGACGATCTTATACCGTCACATCACTGTCCCCATACAGCCACTCATCCACAGATCCGTCCGTTCCTCAGATCCATCCATCCATTCTTCGCGTCTAAGCCATCCATTTAGACCAGGGGTGTCCAATCTTATCTGCAAAGGGCCGGTGTGGGTGCAGGTTTTCATTCCAACCAAGTAGAAGCCACACCTGAATCCATTGAAAGCCCAGATCAATTGATAACTGATTAAACAGGTGGAATCAGGTGTGGCACCAGCCCTTTGCAGATAAGATTGGACACCCTTGATCTAAACCAATGGTCACCAAGCCTGTTCCTGGAGATCTTCCTTCCTAGAGACTTTAGCTCCAACCATAATCGTTCCCACCTGACCTTCTAATCATTAGAAGCTTTATGAAGTTCTTGATCAACTAAAACAAGCGGGTTAGATTTTGCTTGGAGATGAAACCTGCAGGAAGGTAGATCTCAAGGGAGAGGGTTGGTGACCACTGATCTAAACCATCCGTCTGTTCGTTCCATTTTTCATCTCATCCTATCTCATCCATCCAACAATCCATAAATTCATCTATCCATCCATCCATCTGTCTGTCTGTCCAATCCATTCATCCATTTGTCCCATCCCAACTTATCTGTCTCATTGATTCAATCATACGTCATCCATCTAGCTGTCTATCTCATTTATCAGTCCATCCATCCTGTCCTTTCACATCTATCGCATCCTTCCATCCCATCTAATTTATCCATGCAGCTCATCCACTATCCGTCCTCCCCATCCATCCTTCCATCCATCCATCCATCCATCAATCCTGTCCCATAACATAATTCACATCCATCATTTGCATCTATTCCTCCAATCATCAGTCTGTCCATCCATCCCATGTATCCATCCAACTCATCCATTCAACTCGTTTGTCGATCCTTCCATCTCATCCTTTCATTTATGCATTTATCTATGCCACGCACTCATCCATCCATCTGGCTCCATCACATCCATCACATCCCATCTATGCATCCACACAACCCTTCATTAAGCTGTCATTCCCCTTTCATCAATCTGTCCATCAAATCCATCCATTCATCCATCTCATCACATTATTGAACTCATCCCCTGAACTCATCCATGGCTCCTTCCATTATAATCCATTCATTTTTGTTCAGATCCACCCATCTCATCCATACATTAATACGCATGTTTATACTGTTCTCATGTTTGAGGTGATGCATTGATATTTTTTATTTATTATTATTATTATTATTAATAATAGAACAGTAATGATAATAATAATAATCTTGGTGTAGGGCGAAGCTGGGCATGCCTCAGTTCCTCAGCTTGGAGGCTCAGAGTCTCCTCCGAAACCTGTTTAAACGAAACCCCTCCAACCGGCTGGGTAAGTCTGACACCACTGGTGCGCGCACACACACACACACACACACACACACACACACACACACACACACACACACACACACACAGTCTAATGTTTTACTCTTCAGTACTGCATTGTGCAATGGTAACATTTGCCCTGATGATTTTGTAACTGGAACGGAGCCACAGCTGTTGAATAATGTTTGTACAGGTGCAGGTCCAGACGGGGTCGAAGAAATAAAGAGACACCACTTTTATGCTTCTATTGACTGGAACGTAAGTGTGTGAGACTGAGAGCGTGAGAGTGAGAGCATGAGTGTGAGTGTGTGATAGTGAGTGTGTGATAGTGAGTGTGTGATAGTGAGTGTGTGATAGTGAGTGTGTGAGAGTGTGCGTGAGAGAGAGTGTGCGCGTGAGAGTGTGCGCGTGAGAGTGTGCGCGTGAGAGTGTGCACGTGAGAGAGAGTGTGCGTGCGAGAGTGTGTGTGTGTGAGTGAGTGCGTGAGAGTGTGCGTGTGAGAGTGTGAGTGTGTTAGAATTAACACACAACTCCGATGTGGATTATGTTCCTACAACAGCATGGGCTGAAGTGTGTTATTCCTTGTGCCATGAAGATTTGCCTACAATCACAGTTTTAAATTTCTGAGTGAACGACGTGTGCTTTTCAACCATCTATAGTTACATTTAACGTTAAGAGAACATTCACAAAACTAGTTTGTTCCTGTTATCATGTCATAGCAGATCTAAACAGTTTGACTAGCACTAGCCGGTTAATCAAACAAACAAAAACAAACAAAAAACACAGCTTGCGATGGTACCAAGAAACCAGAAAGTGCAAACGTGTCTGTCCTGAACACTTTCCGATGGTGGAAAACTTACTGAAGTTACAAAGCACTGATACTGGAGACTCCTTAACTCCTGCTAACAAAAAGGTTCATCGTATCAGACCTGTGATTTCCGTTACAGCTGGGATCACTGTCAGAGCCGTGCTGTTGTAGAAAACAAACCAAGACCTTCTGAGTCGAGAATTCAGCAGCGGTACAGTATACTGTAAATACCATGATTGCACGCCGGTGTTGATCTATATCGTCTGTTTGTTTGTCTTTATCACCAGAAATTGTTTAGGAGAGAGATTCATCCACCTTTCAAACCTGCTTCTGGGAGACCTGATGACACGTTTTACTTCGACCCAGAATTCACAGCTAAAACTCCCAAAGGTACGGCAACAGAGCAGCCACTTAACCTGGTGTCCACTTGTTTTCACTGAGTCCCACATGAGTAATAAGCTTCTCTGGAAATGTGTAACGTCCTTCCAGAGAAATAGATAACAAGCCGAGAAGAGGATGTTCACTGAATTACTCATAAACCTTTAAAAATGTGTGTGAGAGGGTCAAACAGGGTGTTTAGTGTGTGTGTTTGTGTGTGTGTGTATGTGTGTGTGTGTGTGTGTGTGTGTGTGTATGTATGTATGTATGTATGTGTGTGTATATGTATATATGTATGTATGTATATATATGTATATGTGTGTGTGTGTGTGTATGTGTATATATATATATATATATATATATATATATATATATATATATATATATATATATATATATATATATATATATATATATATGTTTGTATATATGTATATATGTATGTGTGTGTGTGTGTGTGTGTGTGTGTGTGTGTAGACTCACCAGGTGTGCCCCCTAGTGCCAACGCTCATCAGCTCTTCAGAGGTTTCAGCTTCGTGGCCATCAGCTCAGAGGAGGAAACACAGCCACTGCAAAGTAACATTAGCTCTATAGTGCAGGTAAATACACCACACACACACACACACACTCACTCCAGAAGTATTAGCACCCTCCAAGAGAATGGATAACGTATAGAATAATTCCACTCACCGACCACTTTATTAGGAACGCCTGTGCACCTGCTTGTTCATGAACCAGTGATCCAATCAACCACTCGTGGCAGCACAATGTATCAAATCATAACCAGATACAGGTCAAGAGCTTCACATCAGACTGGGGAAACAATGTGATTTTGATCATGGCGTGGTTTTCGGTGCCAGCTTTGAGTATTTCAAAACTGCAGATCTGCGACTGCTGACAGGAAAGCTACGGTAACTTGAATAAACACAGAGCACACCACCAGACCATTGGATCTTGAGTTGGATGAGTTAGAAGAGCAGAAGATCACATCAGGTTCTCCACTCCTGTCAGCCAAGAACAATTTTCAAATGTCCAGTTTTGGATTTGCGACCAGCATATAGTGGACTGCATAACAAGGAAAAGCCCAAGAAATCCCCAGAGCAAACCTCAGAATGTAATGTTCTCTTTAGAGGATCGTCCAAGATCTTCTATACAACTCACCAGCCCCATCAAACAATCCCATAATAGGCGTATTATTTCGGGGTGCCAATACCTTTAGGTACAGTTTTGCATGAAAAGTACACTATTTAAGATAACTTGTGTGTGAAAATAATTGGGTCTGTTGAATTACATTACAGCTTCCACAAATGTTGAAGATCAAAATAGACATGCTAGCGTTATTGTGGTAAATATTCATTACACATCGTTTGTCCAATGATTTTGTCTCCGAAAAGGTTTTTTCGCCGCCCCCTCAGATTTCCAGAACATATTTCTGAATAGCTCGCCGATGGCCGTGTTTATGATAACAGACTGGATATAGTTTATATTACACTGTGGGTCAGAACTGGTAGCTGACAGGTCCTGGACGAGTCTCACGTCCTCTTTCTGTCCTCAATGCAGAAGCTTCACAGGAGCACGTCTCAGTTCGGCGACTCGTACGAGGTGAGGGAGGACATCGGCGTCGGCTCGTACTCCATCTGCAAGCGCTGCATTCAGAAAAGCACGGGCATGGAGTACGCCGTCAAGGTGACTACTCGGTTCTGCTGTAACCTTCTGATCCTGGTTCTAATCATTATAACTTTTATTTTTATTGATTTCTTTATTTTTTTTAAAAAAACAGATCATCAATAAAGCCAAAAGGGATCCAACGGACGAGGTGGAAATCCTCTTACGCTACGGCCAGCATCCCAACATCATCACTTTAAAGGATGTGAGTGTGTAGAGTGCACTGGTGTGCGCTGTAGTTAATGCTCTATCCTTCGAGCGACATTTGATCCCTCTGATCTAACAATATTTTTATCCGGTAAAATGACTAAGCAATGGAATGTGCTCCTGTTACCAGCTTCAGAGAATATTTATAGACAAATAAGTCAGAAAAGTTCCATCATTTTTATATGGAAGTGATATATCATATCATTGTAGTGTTTATTCAGTTAAATTAGGATGCATTTCATGGTTCATGAATCTGGTATAAGCTGCATATTGGTAGAGATGATGTAGTTAACGTAGCTCTGAGTGATAGATAAAATAAGCTGTTATCTGAAAATAATCAGACTGATACAACGTTATGACACTAAACTATTTGTTTATGAGACATTTAGTTAGTAGAACCAAATCAGTCTAAAATCAAACCAAAACATTTTCATTTCAACTTGATATTGTTGTTATAAGTCCTACGTAAAGACGAGAGTATGGATAGGTGATAGTCCATACATTACGAAGAATAATGAAATAGCCAAGCGCTACTCGTGGTGGTGAAATTGGTCTTCGTGTTCTGCAGGTGTATGACGACGGTCGCTCGGTTTTTCTGGTGACTGAGCTGCTTAAAGGAGGGGAGCTGTTGGATAAGATCCTCAGACAGAAGTTCTTCTCTGAAAGGGAGGCCAGCGCCGTGCTCTACACCATCACCAAGACCGTGGAGTACCTCCATGCACAAGGGGTATTTATCCACATCAGCACCCGACATCCCCATCGTTCCATATCGACTCCAACATCCCCATCGTTCCACATTGACCCCAACATCCCCATCGTTCCACATTGACCCCAACATCCCCATCGTTCCACATTGACCCCAACATCCCCATCATTCCATATCGACCCCAACATCCCCATTGTTCCATATCGACCCCAATATCCCCATTGTTCCACATCGACCCCAACATCCCCATCGTTCCACATCGACCCCAACATCCCCACTGACCCCAACATCCCCATCGTTCCACATCGACCCCAACATCCCCATCGTTCCACATCGACCCCAACATCCCCACTGACCCCAACATCCCCATCGTTCCATATCGACCCCAACATCCCCATCGTTCCATATCGACCCCAATATCCCCATCGTTCCATATCGACCCCAATATCCCCATCGTTCCACATCGACCCCAATATCCCCATCGTTCCACATCGACCCCAATATCCCCATCGTTCCACATTGACCCCAACATCCCCATCGTTCCACATCGACCCCAACATCCCCATCGTTCCACATCGACCCCAACATCCCCATCGTTCCACATCGACTCCAACATCCACATCGTTCCACACCGTCCCCAACATCCCCATCGTTCCACATCGACCCCAACATCCCCATCGACCCCAACATCCCCATCGTTCCACATCGACCCCAACATCCCCATCGTTCCATATCGACCCCAACATCCCCATCGTTCCAAATCGACCCCAACATCCCCATCGTTCCATATCGACCCCAACATCCCCATCGTTCCACATTGACCCCAACATCCCCATCGTTCCACATCGACCCAATCGACCCCAACATCCCCATCGTTCCACATCGACCCCAACATCCCCATCCCCATCGTTCCACATCGACCCCAGCATCCCCATCGTTCCACATCGACCCCAACATCCCCATCTTTCCACATCGTCCCCAACATCCCCATCGTTCCACATCGACCCCAACATCCCCATCGTTCCACATCGACCCCAACATCCCCATCATTCCACATCGACTCCAACATCCCCATCATTCCACATCGACTCCAACATCCCCATCGTTCCACATCGACCCCAACATCCCCATCGTTCCACATCGACCCCAACATCCCCATCAACCCCAACATCCCCATCGTTCCACTTCGACCCCAACATCCCCATCGTTCCATATCGTTTCCAACATTCATATCGTTCCATATCGTCCGCAACATCCCCATCGTTCCACATAGACCTCATCATTCCACATCGACTCCAACATCCACATCGTTCCATATCATCTCCAACATCCATATCGTCCCCAACATCCCCATCGTTCCACATTTTAAATTTAATTTTTAAATTGGATGGAGCTCAAATCTTCTCTAATTCCAGACTGCTGGGACTACGGCTGCTCCTAAGGCCATACAGACTTCATATAAATCCATAATGAACTTTTTCACACTATCTGTTGTTACCCAGATGAGGATGGGTTCCCTTCTGAGTCGGGTTCCTCTCAAGGTTTCTTCCTCTTAAAACATCTTAGGGAGTTTTTCCTTGCCACCGTCGCCACTCAGTGGCTTGCTCAGTTGGGATAAATTCGCACCTTTAATATCTGTATACCATGTTGATATTTCTGTAAAGCTGCTTTGAGACAATGTCTATTGTAAAAAGCGCTATACAAATAAAATAAAATTGAATTTAAATTTAAAATTGACCCCAACAGCTCCATCATTCCACATCATGTCTCTTTATTCCCAGACATCCCCATCATAACATCCCCATCATTCCCCATTATGCCCTATCATCCCCATCATTCCCACTGTTGCACCACATTTAAACTCCGCGACACATCCATCACCACATCCATCACCAGCAGCACTTAACTGTACAGTGTTATACAAATGTAAAAACATTAAAAGTGCGCGCTGATAAGCCACCTTGATCATTTATCGCTTCCTGTAACTTTCCCGTTCCGTGGTCTCAGGTGGTCCACAGAGACCTTAAGCCGAGTAACATTCTGTATGTGGACGAATCCGGAAACCCAGAGTCGATCCGGATCTGTGACTTCGGCTTCGCCAAACAGCTGAGAGCTGAGAACGGCCTGCTGATGACACCGTGCTACACTGCTAACTTTGTAGCACCAGAGGTACACATCTATGTCTCCCATCACTATCAAATTCAAATGAGGTGTTTGTATGTACTGTATTGCAGGTTAAAGTAGAAATACACGATTGTGTCCTGTAGGTGCTGAAGAAGCAGGGTTACGATGCTGCGTGTGATATCTGGAGTCTGGGTGTCCTTCTCTACACAATGCTGACAGGGTAAATGTGAAAGTCCAGCATTTTTTAAATGGACAAACTGTGCAGCTGTTTCATTTGTAATGAGATCGGGATGTTTTACAGCTTCACTCCGTTCGCCAACGGACCCGAGGACACGCCGGAGGAGATTCTGGCTCGGATCGGCAGCGGGAAGTTCTGTCTCACCGGCGGATACTGGAACTCTGTCTCAGCAGAAGCCAAGGTGGATGGATTCACTGTTTACGTTTAGCCGAGTATCCAGAGGACATAGCATCGAGTGTGTGCGGATTCAGAAAGAGACTAAAGCTAGGACAATTATAAACCTAAATGCATAAACAATTAAATAAGTTAATAATGCAAAGTCAATGCAGAAAAAGAGCATAAAAGTTTTATGCTAGATATATTGTTAATCAGATTCCTGCTAAAAAAAAAAAAAAGAAACCCTCATAGAAGTTGTAATAGTTCTATAATGGGAATTGTATTGGTTTTATTGGAAGCTGTAATGGTCCCTGTAGGTCTCTACTGGTAATTTGGTGGCATGTTATAGCATGTCTAGTGGATACCATTAAGGACCAATAATGGTAATGATTAGCTGATGGCTTGTAATGGCATTTGTAGTGGAATCCATTAGAATTTCTGTGATGATTTCTGGAATCATTTCCAGAATCATTTCATTTCTGGAATCAATGATAAACATTTATTTGCTAAAATATATCAGTTTAAGTCGATATTAAGGTCGACGGTTATTCACTAGTTCCTTAAGTGTGTTCTTGTTGCCCACAGGATCTGGTATCTAAAATGCTCCATGTAGACCCTCATCAGAGATTAACAGCAGCACAAGTGCTGAGGCATCCGTGGATCGTTCACAAAGACCAGCTACCGAAATACCAGCTCAACAGACAGGACGCTCCTCATCTGGTCAAGGTACAATACAGGACACACACTCAGGGGTTTAAATCATAAGCGCACTCTATTATTATTATTCCGTATAGGAATAGGGTTCGGGGGGGGGTTGGGATTGGGATGTTCATAAATGACCAGATTGAATGCACGGTAAGCCTAAAGGCAGCCTAGCTAACGGGATTGCAGCCTAAATAATCAAATTTAATATACACAGTATTGTATACGAACGTACACACGAGATTTGAGAGAACACACTATAAATAGTCATGCGGTTATAGGAAAATAATCAGTGACAGGGCGGTGTGATCAAGCGGAGATAATGTTGATTATTTTCCTATAACGCCGTGACTAAAAGTGTTTTATTCCTCTTATACCAGAGCGGTTTGCTAATGATTATAATTTCTCTCTTATTAATAATCAACACATTGTGTGCGTGTGTGTAGTTTGTTACTATATAAGTCGTTAATATAAACCTGTGATTAGTCAGAGATTAGAAAATGAATCGAGACATTCTTTCTGACCAATCAGAACCCAGAACTCAGCAGCAGTTTAGTATACCATACAAAATGCAGCTCATGTCATGTGATTAGTGACGTGACGTGACTGCGGCGAAACCTTAAACATCTCATAAATATCTGTTTATACGTTCTCTGCGTTCCGAAAGGGGGCCATGGCGGCGACGTACTCCGCCTTGAACAGGAACGTTCCCCCCATACTCGAACCTGTGGGCTGTTCCATTCTCGCTCAGCGCCGAGGAGTGAAGAAAGTGACCTCTACGGCTCTCTGAGGCTCCGCCCAACAAACCAACCAACCACAAACCTCACAGCCTAGCGCTAGCACACGGCCCTGCCCCATTCCTACCTGACGCCCACCCGATGCCCGCCGCCCATCTGCTCCTCGACTAGAGGACAAGCCTGGACTCTGACGACCCCTGGTGGACGATCCAGATCTTCCTCATCTGCTGACGGATCAATAAGTGGATCGATTAAAAACTTTGACGTTTACAATAAGCAAAGCATCTGGAACATTCTGTGGACTTTTTTGTTTTTTGGGGGGTGGGAACAAGAGACTCAGTCATGCATATGAACTTGTAATATACTGTAATATTCTTTTTATAAAGCTGGTAGAGAACAATATTATTGTATTAAAGAGACTGTGGGCTGTTGTATTATGAAATACCATCAGATATCGACAAATATAAGCTATTTCTCAGAACAAAAGAAAAAAAAAGACACTTCAAAATCATCCACTTATTATGGATCTAGATTTTCAAACCTGATTTTATTTATTTTATTTTTTTCTAGGAACAAAAAAATCATTATCGCATAGCGTTAAATTCTTTATTTACCATTCCGTATATGTAGATAGAAACATCAACATGTACACAAAAAAAGGTATTTTTACACTTATACATCAAGCATTAGGGAAAACCTCTGATTGGATACGTATGAGTTATGGAGCGTATAAGCTGACGAAAAGGATTTGAATATGAATTACAGATAATATATTGATTTAGGATTATATACAGTACACATCATGTTCAAAAATGTAGTTTGCTCAGATTTGCTAAGGGGTAAGAGCATTTAATTCAAATGACAGGTCATGTTTTTGGGATTTAAAACAACAACAACCCTGAATACAAATGTCAAAAATTCTAATCTGATAAATGCGGATATGTAAATGTTATGCAAATTAGCCCAAAGGTGAAGCATCTGGGATTCCCAGAGAAAAGATGCTTTCAGTGGTCGGACAAAATAAAAACGTTTATGTTCTACTCAAATTTTCTTCGTGGTATTGAACACTGGATGTCCAGTGGAACTATTTAGGTAACATTTTAACTAGTCTTTTAGAATGTAGCTATTTGAAGCAGAACATGAGAACTTTAGATGTTAGTCCATCAGTATGGTCAATATCCTCCATTTTGATTTCGCGGTCATGGGTGCGAGTGCGAAAGACGACTGTGATCACTGAATTGCTCTGAAAGTGTCTGCTTTTCCCTGGAAGTCCTGGATCACTATATATGGATATATATGATCACAGTGCCCTCCACTAATATTGGCACCCTTGGTAAATATGAACAAAGAAGGCTGTGAAAATTTGTCTTTATTGTTTAACCTTTTGATCTTTTGTTCAAAAAGTTCACAAAAATATTCTGCTCTCATGGATATCAAAACAATTGCAAACACAACACAGGTTTATCAAAAAAAAAACAAAAAATCTAATCCTTGGTGACTGCCTCTGCCAGAAAGCTTAAAATGAGCCGTGGTTGGATCTTCCAGCAGGACAATGATCCAAAACATTCATCAAAATCAACACAAAAATGGTTTACTGACCATAAAATCAAGGTCCTGCCATGACCATCCCAGTCCGCTGACCTGAACCCCATAGAAAACCTGTGGGGTGAACTGAAGAGGAGAGTCCACCTGCGTCCTTGAAATTTGAAGGATCTGGAGAGATTCTCGATGGAGGAATGGTCTCAGATCCCTCGCCTTGTATTCTCCAACCTCATCAGGCATTATAGAAGACTCAGAGCAAGACTCAGATCTTATCAAAACGAAGGTAGCCCAAAGTATCGAATAAAAGGGTGCCAATAATTGTTGCACGCCTATGTTTAACAGATTTTTTCCGGGATAAACCCGTGCTGTGTTTGCAATTGTTTGACCTCCACGAGAGCAGAGTATTTTGATGAATTTTTTGACCAACAAAAGATCAACATAAACACACGTTCAAAGCCTTTTGATCAGCTTCAATATCAGCTCCTCGTAGTCTCTTACCGATCAACGGACTTCCTTTTTCTTGTTTTTTTTTCCTTTTCTTTAAATTTATGCATCTTGATGAAACTCCCTAAATCGTGTAATGTTCTAAAAAAGATGTTGCCATGTCCATGAGAGAGAAACGGAATCCCTGTTAAATGTCTTCATCACTCCGACAGCCTCGTCTTCAGCTTTACAGATTGCATTAAAGACAGCACAGACACACCACACCACACGACTGTAAATATTTACAAGACTCAGGTTTACAAAACACATTAAGGCATTGCATGAAAAGATTCAGACATGCACACGTTTTTCACGTGTGTGAGTGAAAAGAATACAGTTGAGAGGGAAAATGGATTTCGAAGCAGCACTACTCAATATATATTTTTATATTATAAATGCACCAAATAGATGCTTTAAATTTTTTATTGCAGTGGCTGGAAAGCTAGCAGCTGAATTCAAGCAGGTGTGTTTTTCTCTTTTTTATTTTCTCACCGTGTTTTAACTGAAGTTACGTTTTTACTCTCGTAATCTTTCTTAATTTGGAGGAGGGAAAGAAAATGCTGGAAGAACGTCCAGTTGCTGCTTTTTTGTGCTTGAATCGTCGCTCTTTCCCCGGCCACTTTAATAGGAACGTTCGTGCGGTTATGCCAGTCATGTATCAGTAGCTCAGTGCATAAAATCATGAAGATACAGGTCAAGCTCTTCGGTTGATATTTCAGAATCTCCTGGGATTTTTCACTCACAGCAAGTCTGTACGACGTGTTGCCGGAAACTCCTCGATGATGAGAGAGATGGTCAGAGGAGAATGGTCAGACTGGTTCGAGTTGACAGGAAGTTTGTAGTAACCACACTTTACAAACGTGCTGAGCAGAAAAGCATCAACTGCACAAGACCAAATCACAGGATCACCCAAACTGTACAGGTGAAGATTGGAAAAAGACCAGGCGTCTGTTCAGTTGGATGATTGCATGGATGAGCAGGGTCCAGGTGTTCCTATTAAAGTGGCCAGTGAGCTGTCTAAGCTAGGAAAGATAAGCAGAGGTTCTTAGCGTTGATGAGACCTTGTATATATATATTTTTCATTACTAGAAATCACAATTCACCATTATCGAAGTTATTATATCTTTCTTAGAGTTATAAACCCTTTCTTGTCATTTGAATCGAACGTGTTGAATCCAGACCTCACTAACTCGGATAAAAGTGACATATAAGTAACTTAAATTTGGATCTAATATGTTAAATCGGTGTAATGCTCAGGAATTAAAAATAATAATAATAAAGCTCCAATAAATAGCCAGAATATTCCTGTACACATTTAGCGCACGAGTCTAATATATGGATTTTGTTCATAAAATAAACCTGTACTGAGGGAATCCATGGAAGTTTTTTTTTTTTTTTTTACAATTGCTCTCTAAAATGGTTGAGAAATTTCATCTTGGAAACTGAATAAAGACCATTTCCTGCTTCTAGATGTTAAATGACTGTCATGAGACACTGTGGGAGTAACAAAAATATAGAGTTTCCTTTTACTGTAGTCAGCCTAGAATAAGCATCGTCAGTGATTAGTCAGTGTTTCAGCTACAACAAAAAGAATTGATCTGATATCTTTTTCTTATATTACATCTTAGGTACATGGTCAGAATAGTGACGTGTGTATCTGAATACAAGGTTATCTTTTAGAGGTTTCAGAAGCGATTCTGCACACACAGCGGGTCTCAGACCTATTTTATAGCCTACCGACCCCTGCTCTCGCACGATGCATTCATGACTGTTTTCATTCACTAGTAATATAGACATACAAAAGTTTGTGGACACCTGACCATAACGCTCGTAGGTGCTTGTTGAACGTCCCAATCCAGATTTAGTCCCCCCCACCTCCTGCGTTTACTGGTATAATGAGCTCCATTCTTCTGGGAAGGCTTTCCATTAGATTTTAGAGCGTGGCTGTGGGGATTTGTGTTCATATAGCCACAAGAACATTAGTGGGGTTGAGGTCATGTACTGATGTTGGGTGAGGAGACTCCAGTTCATCCCAAAGGTGTTCAGTAGGGTTGAGGCCAGGTACTGATGTTGGGTGAGGAGACTCCAGTTCATCCCAAAGGTGTTCAGTAGGGTTGAGGTCAGGGCTCTGTGCAGGACACTCGAGTTCTTCCTTAACACACCATGTCTTCATGGAGCTGGCTTTGTGTACAGCTGGAACAGGTTTGGACCTCTTAGTTCCAGTGAAGGGAAGTTGTAATACCACAGCATAGAGAGACACAATTGTGAACCGCATACGGGTGTGACGGTCAGGGGTTCACATACTTTTGGCCATACAATGTACATATATATATATATAAACTATATAAAGAAACTTGGTCAAAAAACTAATAGATAATATATATCTATGGCACCTGCTCCACGGTTACTTCACACTGGCCTGTGTTGTGTTTCTTTATTTCCGAGGTCTCCATGAAGGTCTCAGAGAAGTTTCTAGAGAGAAGTTTTAGACAAAATCAATATTTTCTGGGTCAATTTGGACAAACAGGTCTATACAGTCTCAGTGTAGGGTTATGTAGAACACGTCCATGCCAACCTTCATATGTTGTTGTTTTTATTGTTGTTGTGTTCTAACATTGCCGTTATTTAATTGGTTATTTTTTTCTACTGCATTATCCATGAGAATCTGCGAAATATCATTGCACAAAGAAACGTGTCCATATAACAGTAACGTTTGTTGAATGCGAGATCTTTCAACTCTGCAGATTTTGCGTATGAATATAAAATATTGCTTGTACTTTCAATAAAGTTTGTTTGTCTTGAATGTCCCGCGCATGCGCATTACGCGTTCAATTGAGCTGCCTCCTTCTCTTTTCGACCGAGTGTCGCTCACCGCCTGTTTGTAAGAATAAATTTGTCATTTTAAAGATTTAAATACATATTTATTTTTGGACCTGGTGCAGAGAGGCAACAGTCGGACATCTAGAACATGCCCAAAAACAAAGGTAATATGTTTAATTATTTTATTACGTTCACAAAAAGAGCTATGGATTTGGGGCACGAGCTTCGTTTAGCAAACATGGCTAACGTCGCAGCGTTAGCATCTTAACGTTTATTTATTTGTATTTTTTTTTATGAAAATATTTAACAATGTGTTTAAAAAAATAAGAGAAGAAAGGTATCTGAGGAGATAAATGTGTTGTATTTAATATTATTGATATTATTTAGAGTCAGGAAAATCCTTTTTTTTAATGCATTCGTATCTAACCAAAATGGCTCGCGCGCTTAGATACGACTAGTGCGTGGATGCAAAATAAATAATTTTTTTAATAACAGATGAAAATCAGGTTAATGAATCGAGCTGATAAGATGTTGAACTGCTGATTTAAAGTTCTGCAGGTTGACCGAGTTGAACATTTCCTGTTTTAAATGTTTTCAATCTCATTCTTTACATTCTCTCATGGTTTCCCTCTTCAGAATCAAACTGCATCTGAAAATCTGAAAATTCACCAATAAAAAAACATCATTAACCCATAACTACGTAATATGATTCGGTTTTATACGTATAGCAGGTTTAACCAAAGATTTAACATCTGGATACAGATGCTGAATAATCAAAAAGCCAGAGGTGACACTGGTGAGGAAGAGCTCATGAGGAGGAGAAGAACTTTTGGGAAGAACCAGTCTCGAATTGGACCCCGTCCTCAGAGCCACGCGTTGTCCCGAAGCAGCTTCACAAAAATCCTGATGTACGGCGTGTCCGAAATATCAGAAACCCAACTAAATGCTTGATTTCTCATCCTCTGTATTGTGTTTTGCTTGTTTTGGAGAATTCTGCTCGACGACTTCACTCAACATGGTCCCATCAGTTCCTGACTTTTCGGACTCTCTGCAGATTTAGATCTCGACCGAACAAGATAGAGACGACGTGAGGAAGAGGAACCAGACTCAAAATGGCACCCGATTATAAACCGCTCCAGCGTACAGACTGTACAGTGTGGATGAGTACAGCAGCTGAGTGTTTACAGGAAGAGCAGTTTGTGAGCATAATAATAATAATTATTATTATTATTATTATTATTCAGTCCCTCCATCAAGGAAACGCCACAGTATTCGTAGGAGCTCGCAGATTTTCCGTGCGTTTTGGTCTGACGAACACAAGTACAGCTAAAAGGTCTCGTTTACCAACAAACCTCACCGCGAAACAGCGTTCCTCACCGAATTCCAAAGTAGATTTCCGCAAATTTTTGAAAAATAACCCACGGCAAAATCGAGCGTTTTTTTAGCCGCAACGATGAGAAATAAATAAACAAACTCGGCGAAGTCCTGTAGGGACTGATTTAAGAGTCCTGGGAAGAGCAGCAGGACAGTGTTGGTGGTTACGGTAGCAGCAGGTCTTTAGGTGAAAGTCTGCAGAATTCAGGGAGGAAAAATGTTTGTTTTTGGGGTTTGTTTGAGTGATGGTCTTTTTCCTCTCGTCTCTAGGTAAAGGAGGAAAGAACAGGCGACGTGGTAAGAATGAGAATGAGTCGGAGAAGAGGGAGCTGGTGTTTAAAGAGGATGGACAAGGTAACATATGCTTCTCTCCTTAAAGGGAAAGTCCTCCCTCAAACAGACTTTTTTTTTTTCTTTCTTTCTTTTTTCTTTTAACCCCTCCAAAACTGATGTGAAAGTTTGTATTCCATCATCATGTTTTAAAACCCATCAACATTTTATTTATTTATGTATTTATTTATTTATTTATTTATTAATTATTTTCTCCAGAGTACGCCCAGGTGATAAAGATGCTTGGAAACGGCCGGTTAGAGGCCATGTGTTTCGACGGTGTCAAGCGGCTTTGTCACATCCGAGGAAAACTCCGGAAAAAGGTGTTATTCTTTCTGTCGCTCTGATTCTCTCTTTCTCACACACACACACACACACACACACACACACACACTGACTGTGCTGACGTGGCGCTTTCTTGACGCGCTGTCCACAGGTTAGTGTTCAGTTTCCTGTGCTGCATGGAACTCCGAGCGATCTATCCAACGTCACTGGATTAAACTGAATGATGGTTTTCACGTCTCAATAAGGCAGCACTATTCATGATCACAAGTTTTTTTTTTTTTTCTCTCTGTTCCAAACAATTTATCCGTTCCGTCACCGAATATGTCATAGTTTAAATATTAATAAGACGCTCCAGATGATCCCTTCACTTGTTATCCTGTAGTCCTGTGTCTTTATTAACAGCAGAACGCTTTTGTTTAGTTTCTTTCCTGGTGTGTTTTTATGCAAATGATTAACCTGGAAGTATGTAATTTACTCTCTGTGGTCAGATTTAGTGAAGTGACAGCATGGATCTGTTCGTGGAGGAAAAAAAACATACCCACTTATTTTTTTTATTTAATTTACACTCATGAAATAATCTCTAATGGTTTCGGATTTGAGCTGAATGTGGATGTTTTGTGGTACAGTGGTGCCTTAAAGCTGATCTCTTGTTTCATTGTTCTCTCTCTCTGTCTCTCTCTCTCTCTCCCCAGGTTTGGATCAACACATCAGATATTATCCTCATAGGCCTGAGGGATTATCAGGTGCGTTTACAGCTCAGGTACCGATGTACCCACGTTACAGGTTTCTATGCCAGACATTATATACACTAACTGTCCACTTTATTAGGAGCACCTGCACATTCATGCATTTATCTAATCAGCCAATCATGTGGCGGCAGCACAGTGCATAACGTCATGCAGATACCGGTCAAGAGCTTCAGATCCAACATTAGATTGGGTAGGAGTCTGATCTCTGTGACTTTAACCGTGGCATGGTTGTTGGTACCCGATGGGCTGGTATGAGTGTTTCAGAAGCCCCTGGGACTTTCACACACATCAGTCTGTAGAGTTTACACAGAATGCTGCAAGAGCCAAAAAGATTTATATTACATTGTGTATAGATGCTATATAAATATATATAAAATATAATGTGTATGTGTGTGTGTATATATGTATATATATATATATATAATTACACACACACACACACACACACACACACACCTCGGGTTCCAGTCCCATCAGCCAAGAACAGGAATCTGAGGCTGTTATTGGCACATACTCACACAAACTGGACAGTATAGAAAAGATTAGAAGAATAAAAATCACCTGGAAGACTTTTCCAGACTTCAACTGTCCAGGTTGGGTTAGATTTGTGTTCTAGGTAAGAGTTTAAACATCGAGAAACACACCATCGCTGATTCATCGTTCTACGTTTATATTTTAGGACACGAAAGCCGACGTTATTCTGAAGTACAATGCTGACGAGGCTCGAAGTCTGAAGGCGTATGGAGAGCTTCCAGAGCACGGTATCTGTCTTCCTGTAATTCACTTCAATCTCATAGTCGTGCTGATCAAGAGCTTCGTCACTAACCTTGTTTTTCTAACCTCCTCAAGCCAAAATCAATGAGACGGACACGTTCGGACCTGGAGACGACGACGAAATTCAGTTCGACGATATTGGTGATGACGATGAGGACATAGACGATGTAAGTGCGAACACGGTCGTTTCATTAAGAATATAGCGTCTAGGGCTCCCAAGTGTCCAAGAGAGCGAAACCGGCGGTGGTGTCTGGGTGGGTGGGGCTTACTTTTTCTCCTCTGTCAATCACAGAGATGGTAGACCAACGTGAGTGAGTGTGAGCTTGTGTATGCGGAAGAAGGGCAGATCGTGGAGATCCTCGGACACAGCACGAGCAGCGGTTTGTCTCCACGTGTCTCAGAGGAAGCACGTGTTAGCCTTCACCCTGTCTAGTCGGGGGGAAAAAAAGCCTGTTTTATACTCGCTGTATCATCATGGTGTTGTTTCCTATTGAATTTGACTTAATGCATTCATTGTATTGATGTAGATCTAACATGGAGCTGCTGCTAAGGACGAAGTGGACTTTTGTCTGCCGGAGGAGACAGGAAGCCTGGATTCTGACCCTCTCTCGGACCCCCGTGACTCAGATTTAGGACTTTTATCACTAACTAAATGACTGCATCACTATCTACAATACATTGTTAGTTTTTAATGTATTTATATTCATTTCACACAGAGTGGAATTTAGTTCAAGGATCTCTGGATTCGCAATAAAAAACAAACAATTTAATGTTTTTGTCTTGCAGTCTATAATTCTTGTAGCGTTCAAAATGATCAAGAGAAGAGTAGCTGCCTATAACTTGCCACTCTCTGTGGGTTTGTTTGTTTGTTTGTCTTTAATTAGCTATTCGATAGGTCTCTGGACATGCATCGAGTCCGTCTCTGAACACACAGGAACACGTTTCCTCTTTATTTGTGAATGGTTTTGAAACATTTCTACTTCTTTTTTTGTTTGTTTATTACAGAACTGCTGCATTAAATAAATAAAATAAAAATAAATAAATTCGCACTGGAGATGCACCGATGCTTTTTGCACAGATTCTGATCTCATTTTTAATATCTACGCATGTCTCGTTACTCCTGTGAGTTTTTTACTCCTGTGCTCCGGAAGCTTCCCTGCTTCCGTATAATCAAATGAAATAATAGAAACGTTTCCATCGGTGCATGTCTAGTTCAAATCTGTCGATTTTTCTTTATTCTGAAGTGAGGCTCGAATGTTTACTTTCTATCATTTGAAGAAGAAATGGACGTCAAATCAATATTTTTGTACGCAAGAATAAAAAATGAATAATTATTATTATTAGTGTCATTTTTCATGAATTGTGTCTTTCATAGAAAGCAAATTGTCAGTAAATTTGTGGAATTATGTCGTTAATACCAGGACGGTGTAATAATTTTCCTTCTCTGCTGCTTTTGATCAAAAGAAAAATGAACGGTTTTGAAATAAAAGACAATATTAAGTGAAATTAATTTGCGATTTTGCTTTCCTTCATCTTTCCAGGTTTTAGTCGGTTCATTTCATTCGTTGGTATGTGTTGCATCTTTAACCTCTGCTTCTGTTGTATCCTTGATCCTGATTTTGTATTGGAATATAACGCATGTATAATGATTGTGCATTGTACCAGTGGTGATCCCCAGAACTCTCAGAAGGAACCTGAACTGCCTTTAATTATCTAACGAACCACTGATGAGCTGCTGCCGCCCCGCCCGCCCCCCCCTAGACGTTTAACGTCTAGCCAAACTGTCTAAGTACTTGGGGTTAGTAGGGTTCTCCACATGATGGACATCTACAGAACTAATCTACAGAGTGTAGTATTTCAGTCAAGCGTTAATAATTAATGCTAAACAGATTAATACTATACTTAATACCTTTGCTCCTAGCCACAAATCAGATCTTCTGCGAATGCAACCTCATCCTATACAACCCTTTGTGTTTTTGGACGTGGATAAGTGTTCATTTCCGTCATGCACGTGAAGCAGAAACGTCGGCATTTACAGTATACTGTGTAGGTACGTATGCATGTGCATAGAACACGGAACGCACGTGCTCAATTTCAGTCGTTAAAATGCGTGCACGCGCCTGGCAATTTGGCACATAAGACCTTTTCGGACAACCGCATGCGCCAGCCACTGTAATCAGCATGGCATGCAATGGTGCATTTCCCAAATGCATTTATGCTTTGAATGGCTTTGCATGGAAGCTGATTTTCGTTGCTCCTGATCGAGCAGTTGCCATGGCTACTATACGTAGACCCAGGTCTGACCATGACGTAACGCATCGCCTTTTACGAGAGCGCGAGCTTGCCGTTCACACACACACGCGCGAGCTCGCGCGCATTTTCCTCATTGGATGCTCTGCAAAACAGATGGATTAAAATAAATAAATAAATGAAAGAGAGAAACGGACACGTTTATCATTCTGTCATTTTACTTCTCACTCACTCATATCATGTAGCTAAATCTTACCCAGAATCCAGCTGATTATAGTGAATATTTATATTATTTTTTTAAGCATTATTTTTGGAGGAAGAAGTGGAGATGGCTGCAATTGTGGAGAAGTCAAGTAAGTGACTTTAATATCCTTAAGTGTACGGACATGAATATACCTTTACTGAATGATTTCTTAGGCTGGAGGAATATCAGCAGATCTCTGCCTAGTGTATTAGATTATATACTGTAACAGAAGGACAGAAATATTAAGAGATCTTTCTGTGCACAAGAGATGAGTTCAGAAATGCACAGAAAATACTGAAATACTGAAAATGTGCTTTTGTTTGCACGATTTGTCCATTGCACTGTCAAGACTTCTGTGAAAGACAGGAATTATGTCCCTTCCTTTCACAGAATTCGGATCCGATTATAAGAGTGATGTGTGCTATAGATGAAGAAAGGGCTGATATTAATCTGGCATGTGCATGATAGACTCACAATTGGTCTCAGACTCCAATTAATGCTGTATTTTGATTGATTATTTAAACAAAATGCATCAACATTGGTGTAAATGACCTAAAATGATGGATGTAAGATTCCCAGGAATATGAAGAATCCATTGATTATTCCTCATAAAAGAGGTGTGATCTCATTTCAAGATGGAGGAGTCGCTTTTTCCAATGATTTCCATCCTAGTCTATGGAGATGCAGTGGTGAAGTCTTACAATGAGGAAAATGAGAATTTTTCTTTGCAGTGATCTACGTTCATATGCATAACAATGGGCAATGAACACAATCAAGAAGCTGAATTTCAATGAGCATGCACATGCATGACTGATTATATTCCAAAGGGGTGTGTTTGTGTGTGTGTGTGTGTGTGCTTGTTATATTCTAATTCTCTATTTAAAGATGCTACAAAAGACCGAGTGAGATTAGCCCGAGAAAAGAGAGAGGAGAGAGAGAGGACTCAAGGTACGTTGACTAAAAATCTTGCGCCTTAAGTTCTTCATGACATCATGACACATTTCTGATACAGCATCCTTCACTACGTTTCATATCCTGATACGAGTTATTATCCAGGAAGTGTTTCTGGGAATTCTGTTGTCTACTATAGCTATAGCCATGCTGTAGAACTATAGCCATAGTTAAGCTAAGCTAAGCTAAGTATGTATCAACAATGCATCCCTTAAAACCCTGTATCATCATAAAGGTACACTAGCTGACCTGGAATACAAAAAAAGCTAAACAAATCAAAATCCTAAAAGTTGTGGCACGGACAGTCTAGACGAAATTTGAATAGTTATCTCACCTCCGAAAGGTAGTAAGGGGTGAATACTTATGCACTTGCAACTTTTACTTATTTTATTTGGAAATTATTTTGCAAACTATTTTTGCTTTCCCGCAAAACATAAATATTAGGGGTTATTTTGTGTAGACTCTGTATACACAGTCAAGTCCACAAAGTATTTAGACAGTGACACGGTTTTGTCATTGTGCCTCTGTACACCACCACAATGGATTTGCTAGATTAATTTGTTCATCTTAACGTGATGCTTGAGTAACTTGTAGCAGAATAATGGGAAGACAAGAGTATGGAGAAGGAAAGGAAGAGCTCCAAAGCATAGCACATCATCTGTCAAACCTGGTGGAGGAAGTGTTATGGCATGGACATGTACGGCTGCCGATGGAACTGGGTCAGTGGTGTTTATTGATGATGTGACTGCTGATAGAAGTAGCAGGACGAATTCTGAAGTGTTTAGAGCGTTAATTTCTGCTCATATTCAGTCAAATGCTGCAAAACGGCTAGCACGGCGCTTCACAGTACACATAGATAACGACACAAAAAGTACCGAGAAAGCAACCCAAGAGCTTCTTAAGGCAAAGAAATGAAACGTTCTTAAATGTCTGATGACCTCAACCCAACAGAGCGCGCTTCTCATTTACTGAAGAGAGAAAATTGGCTTTGGGGGTGTAACACAGTGCCACTATCTGTGTCCGTGCTCCAAATGTTCATATCTATATTCAGATTTAAACCCAAAGTGGGCGTGGCCTAAACCAGACGTTTTTGATGATGATGATGATTATTACTATTATTGTTATTATTATTTTGAACATGAACCCTATGACCTTGTCCTCAGGAACACTGGAAAAAGCTGAGGTAGAAATGTTAGCATGGTGTGAATTCAGGCTCTGAAAGTTCCTCAACCTCAGCTACATCGCTCCAGTTTATAAATGCTCTCAACTAGACTTAATAAAACACAGGAATGTTTTTTTTTTGTTTGTTTGTTTTTTTAAAAAAAAATCTTGCTCACACAATTAATATTTTAGTCTGTACCTGCTTGCAAATTTTTTTTTTCTGCTCATGCCCACATGTAGGTAAAAACACCCCACTCACGTAATCAATCAATAAATTACTCAATCAACGAATTAATTCATTTATTAATTGCTTAATTAGCATCCCGCTGAATCCCAGTCCTGGCATGATCTAGTATTAAAAAAAAGCAAACAGTGCCTCATATTCGTATCTGTATTTATATCTGTTTAAAATGCACAATATTGTCAATCCTATATGCCTGTTATCACTAGATGGTTAAACTAACACTATTTGAGAAAAAAAAAAACCTCTAATCAACCGTGCATCAGTGCTATCTGTGTGAGTTCCAGGAATGGAACAAATAATAACTGTACTTAAGTAAAAGCGTGAGTATTGTGTTAAGGCAAAACTCTAATTAGGTCCAAAAGTATCAACAGTTAAACATGCTCAGCTATTAGAAGAGTAAACGCGAACTTTTGTAATGGATGAAAAGAGCTGAGACGTTGATCATGCCTGATTCTACAGGACTAGCTAGTTCGCTAAGCAGTCAGTCATCAGGAAAATATAATGCTAAGTCAACATACCTCTGAAAAATAGAATTTCCATTGCCCGTTAATTAACGTTTAACAAAACTAGCTAATTTAACAAGCTAATTTAAAGAGGTTAACTATGCAGCAAGTTTAGCTAGCTAAATTTCGAAACTCAACTAGCTAGCTAATTTAACTAGCAGAAATGAGCTTAAATGAGAAAACTTAGCTTGCTAATTAAACACATTTAGCATATGTCTTTAGGTTTTAAAAATTTTTAAGCATGTGTTTAATTTTTACACAGGAAGAAAGGGATAAATCACATCCTGAATAAATCAAGTAAAAGACAACGTACTAAGAAGGAAGGGGAAAAAAAGAAAGAACGATATCCTGGTGTCTGATATTTGTAATGAGGATTTTGAAGGTCAAGATGAAAGTAAAGATTAAAAAGTTGTTTTTTTTTCCTATTGAAAATTTACTTTAAATATTCATTTTCAATACCAATTGAGTAAAGTCCAAATCTTCCAAAATAGTACTTCAAACTACACTTGAGCTAACATAGTGTTGGAACAGCACTATGGGTGGGCGTGAAAAAACGTGATGGAATGCAGAGATGGTCTGCCGTTATTTCGATATACCCACGTTCACCGTGTGTGTACAGCATCTCGGGAGAAGGAGCTGTTGGAGAAGGAGCAGCGCTCCCGTAAGCAGTATGAGCGCTCCCTGGAGGAGCGAGGGAGGCGTCTGGAGGAGCAGCGGCAGAGAGAGGAGCGTCGCAGAGCTGCTGTGGAGCAGAAGAGGAGGCAGCGTGGTGAGGAGGAGAAGGTCAGTGCCTCACATGTCCTGTCATCACTCTTATTCATTTTTTACCTTATTTTCTTCATCTGTCTGTTTCATCCTTATCCCCGCTTGAGCTTGGGCTCATGGGTCATGTGGTACAAGTTGAGGATGTTTATAATGTCCGGTTTAAATGTTATAATTAATAAGCTTTAGTCGTGCTGTCCGATTAAACGCTCTGTTAAAATGTTGATAAGTGAAAGCTACAGAACTGAGCCACTCTTTCCTGGCTGGGGGTAGAGCTCATTTGTGAGCCAGAATAATTGAAACAGAAGCAGGAAATTAAGAGAATACAGAGATCTGCTGCTCGGCACTATTGCAAATCATATTTTGTCCATAGTATCTTTGAAATAATACGATTAGTACAAGTCCTGAAACACTTTAAAATATTACAGACTGCACCTTTAAATATTACGGATGTATAATAATTGTATACAATTAGAATTTCTCGGTGCATTTTCCTATTAGCGCAAACGAACCTGACTCAACCCCTTCTGTTAAAACTCTTAAGTAAACCTCTTAAGTAAGTTCCTTTTTAAGTAAAAGCTACAGAGCTGCCCTGCCCTCTTTTTCAGATCAAGGCGGAGCTAATTTGAGGGCCAGAAAATTTATTATTATTATTTTCTAAAATGAAGAACAACAGAGCGATCTACTGCACTGTAGTGTTGCATAATCACATATTATCCAGAGTTTCCTTGAAATAGTGTGTGTAGTTCAGATCTAGAAACACATCTAAGTATTAAAGACCGCAGCTTTAAATAGTTGGGTGTATAACGAGTGACACAATGAGCATCATTTAGAACCGCAACGCCAGAACCTAAAGGTGCTTCCAACTGACTCCACCATCTCTGTTAAAACTTTGAATGCCTTTAAAATAAAAGCTGAAATGCTGGGATGTTCTAGCTAGGGGCGGAGCTAATTTCAGGGCCAGAATTATTATTATTTTATTTACAGGATCTTGAAATAAAAAATAAAATTAGAGAGCTCTCATCAGGGAAATATGCCAAATCACATTTTCTACAAAAATATCTTTGAAGTTAAATGATTAGAACAAATCTAGAAAGACTTGTAAACATTACAGACTGCACCTTTAAATGTCCTTATAATGGATAAAGCAGCTACAGTATGCCAGTATGTAATAGCATGATGCTAGAAAAGAAGCCAAACACATTCGACGTCCTATTGGCTATTTATTATTCAATAAGAGGACCTTTACAGACAGGGGCGGAGCTTACGGTGGATTTCATTGTGTTTATTGATTGAAAACATTGCATGACCATCCCCCATGTTAACGATCATTCGCTCCGGCATGGCGTGATGACCTCACCGTTCCCGATATCCACTGCACGCTGGCAGGTGCATAAAATCACAATGAGTTACTGACTCACTCGGCATCGTTTATGATTTAATGCAATGAGTAATTTCTAAATGTAACAAAGATGTTATTTTATGAGAAAGGCCCCGGGTCTGTGTCAAACAACCTTTAACAAAGCAGTGCGTCTGAAACCGTCCATCCATGCTGTTGGATTGATGTCGGATCGACGCGCTTGCTCCAGTACGGGGTTTTAATGCTGTGTGTGTGTAAAGTCTTACTTTAGATGACTCTGTTGTTGGCTAGTGCGCTGCCTTCACATTGATTTGCTCTGACTTCCTCTGCAGTGGCATCAGAATAAATCCATATCTGAAACCTTCGCTGCTTTAAATGTGTACACACGAGCAAGAGAAACAGAAAATAAAGTGCGATTTAGTTACAGTCGTCCCGTCTCGTCTAGTTGATCTGACTAGTGGATGGTGATGGTGAAAATGTAGAACTAGAGATGCAATATATGGGTCAAAGTCATGAAGGGTGTTCAGTCGTATACGTTATAACAGCGGCATTCAATAATAAAATCAAATATTACTGCTATTGACTAAGATTTTTTTTTCAATAATATTTTTGTTTTATTTATATAATATTTTTGCTTATAATAAATAGTTTAAATTATTTATTTCTTAGGATTAATTTTTCTTTATTTATCATTATTTGGCAGAATTAAAAAAAAATAATAACATTTTCACGAGCTGTTATATTGTTATTTTTATTGTTAATAAGTCAATTTGAAATTCTTTATATATATATATATATATATATATATATATATATATATATATATATATGAATAACAGCAACTGTAACTGTATTTATATATATTTTATTTTAAACACAGAGTCATGATACTCTACATACAGAAACGCAACAGTGTCCTGACTACTCTTAGAACAGACTTGCTGTAGAACAGATCTTTTGTTGTACTGAATGACATTTTACTGGGCTGAAAATATGTTCATCCTTTCCAAAATATATGTTTTACATTATTCTTAAACAATTGGCACCCCGTCCAGGGTGTACCCCGCCTTGTGCTCGATGCTCCCTGGGATAGGCTCCAAGTTTCCCCGTGACCCTGAAGGAAGGATAAGCGGTATAGAAGATGGATGGATGGATTATTCTTAAACAAAACTTAATAACCTAATATAATAAAAACGACATAGGAAACCATAGTGGCATGTGTTTCCCCCCTTTTTTGTTATTGTTGTGTGTGTGTTTGTGGTTTTTATTGAATCCTTTTCCATCTTTGGCTTACATATATAATATGATTGAACAGATTTGATGTGTTAATCTACAGTATGTATAGAATGCGTTGTGTATATAGTGTATGTAATGAATATATTGTTGGAATCTGTGCCACTGGGGCACTTAAAGAGTTAATTTTAGAGAGGAAATGCAGCCAGTGAGTAAATGGAAAACAAGAACAAGCAGGACGAGAGAGACGAGGAGAGAGAGAGAGAGAGAGAGAGATTACAGATAGCACTGATGTGACCTGTGCCATTACCATAGCTACACTGTGAGTCTGTGTGTGTGTGAGCGTGTGCGTATGTTTGAACAGCCGAGTGCATCTGGGGGGATGAAGGGAGGGGTCTGGGCGGGGTTTCTATGCCATATTCGTTTCTGTGTAGCTGTGCACTCCATCACCTGAGAGAGAGAGAGAGAGAGAGCGAGCAAGAGAGAGAGAGCGACAGAGAGAGAGGGACGGAGACACACACACACTAACAGGGCAAGGCCCTTCCTTGTTATTATCCAGTAGTCAGTGAGGAAGAGACGTTGTGCATCTCTGTGAGCGTGTGTGTGTGAGTGTGTGTGTGTGAACGTGAGGGTGGGAGGCGGTTGGCATGGAGCATCAGCCGGCCTTGTCTCCGTCCTCGCGGCGCCGCAGTGACAGCTCAGTCAGAGAGAATCTGGTCTTCCCTGTTTTGGAACGCAATGAGCAGGAGCACCTGGAGGAGCTGATGCGGCGCTCGGAGGACCGCGGCCCCCCGCTGGAGCAGAGACCCAAGCGCTGGACATGGGGCGGCCCGCCACGAGCCTGCGAGGGTGAGTCCGAAATTTCCCCGGGGAAGGAGGAGGAGGATGAGAGCATGTAACACAGGGTGTGTACGCTGCAATGCAGGGGTGGATTTTTGTGGTTTTTAAGATGCCCGAGCCGGTGTAGGTGTTACCTAACAAACTGCAGTAGCACAGCGTTAGAAGTGATGCAGTTTGGCAGAAAAAGGTGGCGTCTGTGCGTGCGTGTGTGTGTGTGTGTGTTGCTGATATCTCTAAAGAAGCTCAAGGTTAGACCTGATTAGCAATTCATAGTGACTCGGATGCTGAATAAACTCCGGCGTCCCTCTTAAAAACATCCCCCTCCTCCTAAATATCATTGTCTGCGTTTTGCCGTGGACGAAATCTCCATTTTGTCTCTCGTCACTCCTTTAACAGAATGGCATTTAGCCGCCCTGCCCGTCATCAGAGAAACCCTCTCGTGTGCTTTTCCACAAAGCAGAGACAGCGAGAGAGACACAGTAGCACCACCCGGACTCGACTCCGTGGTGCATTCATAACGACGTTAATAATTCACCCTGTCCGAGAGACCGAAGCCCCACGATCGGCCCACACGACGCGCGAGTCGATGCACGGTGTAAACGTACAAACATATAAAGAGAGGTACATCGATCCGACTTCATATTGGGTTCTCTTTGCTTCTAGAAAACTAGAAAGCTGCTCTGAGATAACCTGAGCTCATCATCAGGATGAACGTTCCTTCCCCCCCCCAGTGCAGATCATATTACCAATCCAGCTTGTCTCAAAAAACTCATCAAGTGCACTTGTTCTCCAGCATTTTGCTGATGAGCCGATTAATATTTCATCACGCTATTTCATCATGTCATTTCTGAACGGTTTTACAGTGATTCGGAGGCCTGCGGAGTCATTTTGTCTGTCAAATGTATGTACCTGAATTCGACGATGAGTTCATAAATCCGTGTTCAGGCGTGTCTGTAGGCCTGACCTAAACATCTCTGCGTACACGCTGCAGTTAAAATGGCAGGACAACGAGATAAATCATGTCGGATCTTTTTCCGGCTATAACGTGACGAACAACCGATAAGATTTAAGTGAGAACCAACTAGAAGAAGATCAAAACGTTCATTAATCTGGTTGCACAAGCATGCACACCCTTTTATAATGGGATACAGTATGTCGCTGTGCTCGGAACGAACCTATCACGTTCCGGCTCACGTTCAAAAGTAATTATCACACGCCTTTTCATCAATAACAGGATTCAGATTCACCCCCGGATAAAGATCAGCTGTTTCTTTTGGATTTTCTTGACATCTTTTTGCCTTCATCTGACTGCTGAAGCCATGGTCTTACAAGAGATGTACGGGATCTCGTCGTTGAAAGATATTGATCCGGAGAGGGAGACAAAAGAAGCTCCGGAACGTTAACTGTAGCGTGGAAAAGCGTGGAAGCCTTCATCAGTAAGTGGAAACATTATCAAGAACATGACGTCCCTCCAAAATTGACGAATGGACAAGACGAAGAAACGTCAGGGAGGCTGCCAGGAGACCTACGGCACCGTTAAAGGAGCTGCAGGAATATCTGGCAAGTCATGGTGACTCCCTGCATGTCACAACAATCTCTTGTATTCTTTATCTGTTTAGGCTCTGGGGTAGGGAGGCATGACAGAAGCCCTTTCTCACAACAAAAAAACCCCTGAATCCATTTAAGCCCACCTTAGTGTAAATCACCCAAAATGTGTTATGGTTTGATAAGCACAAGGTAGAACATTTTGGGCATAATTTTAAAAGATACTGTATGTTTGGCACAAAAACAAGGCAGCTTATCACCCGGAGAACACCATACACCAACAGCAAGGTGAAGCATGGTGGTGGCAGCATCACACTATGGAGCTGGTATTCTTCAGCTGGGACTGGAGCTCTAGTCAAGCTCGATGGAAACATGCATCACTTCAAATATCAAGCTATCATGTTTGGCACAAAACCTGCAGGCCTCTGTTAGACAGCTGAAGAAAAATGTCACCTTTCAGCACGGTATCAACCTGAACGACGCAAATCCGAGCCAACAAAGGAGCGGCTTCAGAAGACGAAGAGCATCGTTTTGGAATGGTCCACTCAGAGCCCAGACCTAAATCCTAACGGAAAAACAGATCTGGCATGAGTTATCTTGGTTTAGCTTTTTACATCACAGAAAACCTGCAGTTTTAACAGGGGTGTGTCGACTTTTTAAAAACATTATTATTTATATATATATATATATATATATCCACTTTACGGTTGTCTAAGTGCAAAACACAAACAATCCAAGTACACAACACAATGTGAAAATGCGATAGCAACATCAGTAACACGCTGACATTAACTCAAAATGGAAAGGGGCGGTCCTTATTGAAGAAGATCACATGCATTCTGCTGATTGGCTGTTGACACGTGCCAGTCTGAGACATAGCACAAAACGGCCTGAAGCATTTATTTATGCTTATATTGATCACGGGCCTTCGTATTATGTTCATTTGTTTACTCTGTTGACTAATTCACGTATACAAACCTCAGGTTATTTGGAAGAAATAAATACTCCCTACTATAATGACTTAAGTAACTCAGCGTTAAAGTGCACCTATTATGGTTTTGAAACATGCCTAATTTTGTTTTAACGGTCTCATACAATAGATTAACATGCATCCGAGGTCAAAAAACACTTTAACGTGCTCATAATTTAAATTACAGCATTACCTTTTATTCCCAGTGTCACAAACGTCTCATTAAATGATTCGTTCTAAAGGATTCATTCTAAACGCTTCCTTTCAGAGAGCATACTCTGATCTGATTGGTCAAATGTCCCAGTCTGTTGTGATTGGTCTACCGCTGTCAGCGAGCAGCCTATGAAGACGAGAGACGGGGATTTTTGTTACAAACCTACGTAGGTTAGTACAGGAAGTAAGTCTGGAACCACTAAGGACTCGTTTTAGCTGTTCAGAATCGGTTCCTTCGTTTGGGAGTCGATAACGCCGTCTGTCGTGTGCTTTGATTTTTGAAACTTTGCAGACTTTTTTACATTCACAAACAGCTCTATAGCACGCTAAATGAAAAGTAATATCTGAAAAAGCATAATAGGTGCACTTTAAGTGATTTCCTCTAGGCTGACTAGTTTACAGACTGAAAAAGTGTATTTTTTCCCCCTTATAATCATACGCAGTGTCCAATCAGGAACGGGTGTGTGCTGTTCAGTAAGGACCTCCCCTTTCGGCCTTCTTCTTGATGTGTTTTCTGATTGGCTGTTGTGTTTTTTGTTTGTTTTTTTACAAATGTTTGGGAATTGGTTATGTGATGTCCCTGAGTAACAAGGTGTTTAGGAATAGCTTTTAAGCTACAATTACGTGCCGTACAATTACGTATGCTCCTAAAAGGCAGGATTTGTCAAATGACTGTTTCGCTGTTGCGTTCATGTGTGACTGCTTTTGACAGTAAACTAACTCCTTAGCATGAACTGAAGTAACTGAAGTATGTGAATGTGTGAAGTGTGTTTATGTGAACACATAAACCTGTGCTTTCTCTGCTCTGCATCACCTGCTGCGTAGGTAATCCTAAGATTGCCCCGCCCTCTTCTGCTGCTTCCTCCATCTTAGCCAATGAGCCTGCTTCTCTCCTGTCTGCCAACCAATCCAAAGCCGGTACTAATCTACAGCTGCTTTGTGTGTCGTCGTCGTCTTTGCCGTTATGCTACAGTATATTCTATGTGTGTGTGTGTGTGGGGGGGGGAGCGGTTACTCACCACATGTTATATGTCTGATGTCATGCTCTATTGTGTTCTTTGTGCTGTTTCTCAGGCTTTTCTGTTTGTGATGTTTATTTCATGTCTATACATTTTTACATTTTCTCCTCTGTAATACTTGTAAATGTGAACCAGCACTGCAGCGCCAAGCCAAGCTGGGGGGGTTACTCACCACATGTTATGTGTCTGATGTCATGCTCTATTGTGTTCTTTGTGCTGTTTCTCAGGCTTTTCTGTTTGTGATGTTTTTTTCATGCCTATACATTTTTACACTTTCTCCTCTGTAATGCTTGTAAATGTGGATCATGTGCCACTGGAACATTTCTTGAAAATAAAACCCACTGAATGTAATTAATCATTAGGACAGAGTGAACGTAGCCAGAGGCAGATCTGTATCCTGTTCCCTGCGCATGTGGAAGGGCGGATGTGCAGGATCAGCTTGGCGCTGCAGTGCTGGTTCAGTGCTGAGGGGATGGGACAAAGGGGCTGGAGGGTGGATGCTTCGTGTGTTGATTAATTATATTTAGGCAAATCCATGTCACAGCAATGACATCACTCCACCAATCCCCATGAACGCTGATACTAGATATTAGAGCAGGGTGATAGTCGAAGATTGTCTGATATTATCAGAAAATGATCCCGAATCTGATATGGCTGATATTAGAACTGCACCTGCAGCCAATCAGAGCAAACGCATGAAACAAATGATTGCGATAAGTTAGTTAAACACAGCAAGCAGTGTTGCCAGATCTGCAGTTTTCCTGTAATTAGGCATTACATCACATTTAGTAAAGCTGTCGTTTCTTTACTTTCACCTGACTCTGGAGACTCCTTCAGGAATAAAGCCGTCCACGTGCAATAGGATGTGCCTTTGAACTGTCACTTGACCATTTTGTGGTGGGTGGGACCATTTTTTTCACCGTTAATATTTAAAACACACTATTAGACCGTTGTAATGAAACACAATGCTCTTGATGTTATTAATTATGTTTGTTTGTCTTTGGCATTTGGCCCTAAGGGTGTACAAACTTTTGCACTTAACTGTATTTAATACGGTTAATGTGTTGACAAGTGTTCAAAACGACAGATTTGTCAGATAATAAAGTTAGATGTTTGTACTTTTTGTTTTCTTTCCCTAATTAACACTAATCACAGCTCCAATCGGGTCTCAAAATGACTTTCCCTGAGCATTTCAGTGGTCTCTGACTTCCCACAATGCCCCCCTCTCTCTCTCTTTCTCTCTCTCTCTCTCTCTCTCTCTTTCCCTCTCTCTGCAGTACCAGACTTCATGATTCCGCCGGACTGTCCAGAGCTGGACCTGATCGCCTGCCTTTCCTCCTCTAACTCCTCAGCTGCTTTAGCACAAACAAGAGGGAGAGGCAAGTGTAATTCATTCCACTACCAAACATCAGCCATTATTCTGTCCTCTCATCATCCCTGTATGACCTCTGACCCTCCGCTGTCGTTCCTTTGTCCTCGTTTAGCCTCACCCAGCCCCCACAGGTCTCCGTATAAGGCCTCACCGAGCAGAGCCGAGCGCAGGAAGACCAGCTCCCCATCTGGACCATTGGAGGAATCCCAAGGGGCCGCCACGACCCCCAAAACCCCCCAGGTCAGCCGCTCAGTACCTCAGCTGTTTACTTTGTTCTTTTCCAAATCCATTTTTTGTTCCACGGCTCAGATTTTAAGATTCAGATTATTCAACAGGCAAAACTGTAGGATCCAAACCACCAAGGAGACGGTCTCCTAGCAACCGCATTGCTCTGATCGTGGTGTTTCCTGCTTCAGAGCTTTTTTTTTCTCTTTTTTTTCAGCTCTTCAAGCTGCCACATCCATGCGCAGATCAATATTTCAACTTATTCGTTTATTAGCGCTTCACAGGTACAAATGTATAGCATCCGGGTGAGATGACGCACTAAAGCAGACTAAAAACGAGGCTTGGGAATAACACTGTTTTATGGAAGTGCAAATGACACAGCAGCAGAAAGTAATATTTGTCATTCACAGACAGAGAAACAAGCCGGCGTGGTCACTGAGTCCTCAGCAAAGCAACTCGAATCTCCCATGACGCCCACCAAGAGCTTAGCTGGCTGCAAGAAGCCCAGTACACCCAAAAGGTTTGCTTCAGATCAAACACAGTCACGTTTTCTGTTTTTCCTTCTCTCATCGCATTGGGCTGTATTCAGACTCGACGACTTAAGTCTATAAGTTGGGTTAATATTTACGTAGCGAAAGAACACGAGTTCAAATCCTGACGTCCATGCCCTGGAATTTTGAGAGCAAAGTTGGATGTGCTCTCTGGGTGGGAGGGACATTCTCTCTTTCTCTCTTTCTCTCTCTCTCTCTCTCTCTCTCGCTCTCTCTCCCCTGTCAATCACAGCGAGACTAGCCAATCCTCGGCATCTGTGAATTCATGTATGTATAAGAGAGTAAATAGCGCTTTCAGGGATAGAAAATGCGGACTAAATTTAAGAAGTACGATGTACCATACAAGCAAGAGAATTTAATAAAGGAAAATAAAACCAGGATACTAAACCGAGCTTGATTACTCGGTACTTAACTCTCGTACAACTGTCTGTAGTTACACCCGAGGTCTGAATACGAACATGCCTAAATTTTTGTACTGAATCCTCACACAGTATGCGTAACTCTGAATATGGCTCAGTTTCTGCTTGTGCAGTGTTTGCATGAAAACCTTGTCCTCTGTGCTCTAATTAAGGTCCAGGTCATGTAAGAGCCGTATCCAGTCTCCGTGTTCTCCCGGCCAATACCCCAGCTCACCTATGAGGCACAGAGCCGTGACCCCGGGTGCAGAGAGCAACAAGAGGCTGGATGGAGAGGACAAAGGACTGGAGAGTAAAAACTCCAGCACTCTGGATAGGAAAACAACAAAGACTGAAAAGATTCCCAAATCTACAAGCAGAGAACTCGGACATAACGGAGGTAAGATGTTGACTGATGGAGTAATGACATTATTAGAGTTTTTACATTTTGCTTTCAGGACGTTCAACGTTTAGGATGTTTATTAAATTGACGTAAACGATGAAATAATCTTCGGCTTGTGTAACGTCTTCGAGGTGACTGGAACGAAGCAGACTAAGCACTAAGCTGGCTTTCGACTTGCAGCGTGTGTGTGTGTCTGTACAGTATTCAGTATTCATGGATTAGTTTTCTCTCTAATCCATGGGGTGTGTCTCAATCGGCTCCCTTGTTCAGTAGTCAGGGCACCATCCATCCATCCATCCTCAACCACTTATCCGTAATCGGGTCGCGGGGGCAGCAGCTCCAGCAGGGGACCCCAAACTTCCCTTTCCCGAGCCACATTAACCAGCTCTGACTGAGGATCCCGAGGCGTTCCCAGGTCAGTGTGGAGATATAATCTCTCCACCTAGTCCTGGGTCTTCCCCGAGGTCTCCTCCCAGCTGAACGTGCCTGGAACACCTCCCTAGGGAGGCTCCCAGGGGGCATCCTTACCAGGTGCCCGAACCACCTCAACTGGCTCCTTTCAACGCAAAGGAGCAGCGGCTCTACTCCGAGTTCCTATCGGATAGCCGAGCTTCTCACCCTATCTGTAAGGGAGAAGCCAGATCTAGAAGATCCAGTCAGGGCACTACAATCGCAAAATCCTTCCAGTTCCAGTGCGCTGGAACATTCGCTCCCTTAAAAAAATCCCACAATGCACCGCAAAAACCAGGAAGTGTCGATGCTTACTATGTTCCCTTACTGGAAAAGATGTCATGTTTTCTGAAGATTCTTAGCTCGAAAAGAAATAAATAAATAAATCAGCCAACTTCGTCTACGGATGTAAGTAGCTTGTTATCGTTGTTGTGGCTCTCGAACGATTGCTCATTACGTTAGCAATTTTCAAATTTATTTGACGTTCGTTTGAGTCTAACGACTTTAAAAAATCCACTAGCTAGCCTAGAAAACTTAGAAAACTTAAATATTTTATACGTTTGTTTTTTATTACAGTTAAAGCAGAAGGTTCGTTCTCCTGATGTGAGTGCATGAACGGCTGTTCACCGAAATAGCACCTGAGACGACTGGAAATTGAGTCATCCATTGAGTGTTCCAATGTGTAGCGAGCCTGATTCACGACCTAGGGAGCTAGTTAGCCGATCGAGCCACGCACCACGCCTTGTACTTTCTTGCACGCTTCTAGATCTCCGTGGCTGTTTAATAAAATAGTGTCTGATCAGGTTTAGCTGAAGGCTACACCTGTTGAAGTGTTTTCAGTGCTTCTTATTCTTATCTGTGGAGATTTTTCTGGCTGGACGGAGGTGCATGCTAAACGCACTGATGTGTGTGATGTTTTATTATTATATCAGAGTCTCCAGTGACTCCGACTGGAAAAGCTGGAACCACTGATGCTGAGGAGGCCTCCAGAGTGCTGGCTGAGAAACGGCGGCTGGCCAGAGTGCAGAAGGAACAAGAGGAGAAACAGCGACTGGAAGAAGAGAGGTGTAAACAATATACCGCATACCGCAATATATGCCGCAGCGCTACTGAATGCTCCGTCCTCATTGGTCAGAAAGTGCTGACAGCAGCTCAGTCGACTCAGGTCACGGGTTTATATTTAATGATAATGAGTCTTTATTTGTCACATATACATTACAGCACAGTGAAATTCTTTTCTTCATATCCCAGCATGTTAGGAAGCTGGGATGAGAGTGCAGGGTCAGCCATGATAGATTGCCCCTGGAGCAGAGAGCGTTAAGGGCCTTGCTCAAGGGCCCAACAGTGGCAGCTTGAACCCCCGACCTTCCAATCTAAGCCACCTTTATTTGCATTAATGTGCTCATTCTAATACGTTATTGTTTCTATAGTAACAGCTCATTCACAGGGACTATACGGTGGACACAACACATAAACAGATTTGTTTAAAAAAAAAACTGCATGTCATTCAACAGGACATTTTTGGTGTCCGTTTATACTGTATATAAAGACAGTACGGGACTCATTTCTGAAATGTCCAAATCTGCATGTTCCCAGCGTGAAAATATCCCAATTTGTATTTTTCCCCCCAAAGTATTTTTGAATCTATAGGATTATTCCAGGTTTAAAAGGCTCCGTAAGCATTTACCAACTGCACCTTCGATTGCCGTCTCGGTTAGGCTTAAGGCCGAGGAGTTTGAGAGGAAGCAGGCGGAGGAGCGGGAGCGACAGGAGCAGGCGGCTCAGCAGGCGGAGAAGGAGCGGCAGAGGCAAGAGGAAGAACGCAGGAAGAAAGACGAAGATGACAAGCGGCAGAAGGAAAGACGTTTGAAAGACCTCCAGGATCAGCTGGACAGAGAGGTCACCCATAACTAAATCTCATTTATTCATCAAAATGTCCTCGTTTGCTTTCGAAAAATGGATTTTGTGGCAGTGTGGTTGGGATGGTGATGTCAGTGTGTGTGTGTCGGTGTGTTATAGAGGGAGGAGGCTTACCAGAGGGTGCAGAGGGAGGCGGAGAGGAAGCAGCTAGAAAGAGAGCAGCTGAAACTGCAGGAAGAGCAAGAGAGACTGCAGAGGAAGAAGGTTTTTATTTATTTATTTATTTATTTATTTATTTTACCCATAATATCACCAACACGTTAAATAAATCTCCACTGAGCACGCATTACACGCAACCTCCTTCTATATCCGGTCTGATTTTACTAAACGAGCTGCTCGTTTACCAATCAGCGTTAAGCTCTATAACTATGTAATATAAAATCAATTATCAGTTGCTTTTAGTATAGTCAGTCAGTACTAACTAAACTGAACGAGGATTAGTTATGTTGTCTAATCCTAATGAGACTGCCGTTCAAAAGGTTTTCAACACAAGGAGTTATCTTTGACACTAATTACAGTTTACTCAATTCAAATAGAGGAAATAAAATAAACACGTTTGTTTACATCAAAATACCTCGTTGAAACATTATTGTTCCTATAGTAAGGACTAACACGGGGACTTGTACGGCGGACGCTCCACGTAAACAGATTAAAAATGTGTGCGACGTTTTCCGTATGGAGATTTCCATCCATCCATCTTCTATACTGCTTATCCTTCCTTCAGGGTCACGGGGAACCTGGAGTCTATCCCAGGGAGCATCGGGCACAAGACGGTGTACACCCTGGACAGGGTGTCAATCCATCGCAGGGCACACTCTCACACACACATTCACACACCCATTCATACACTATGGACACTTCGGACATGCCAATCAGCCTACCATGCATGTCTTTGGACTGGGGGGAGGAAACCGGAGTACCCGGATGAAACCCCCGCAGCACGGGGAGAACATGCAAACTCCACACACACAGGGCCACGGCGGGAATCGAACCCCCGACCCTGGAGGCGAACGTGCTAACCACTAAGCCACCGTGCGCCCCGTAGGGAGATTTATTAAGATTTATTTAAATCTATGGAAGGAGTCTCCAGTATCAGCACTTTTTAATAGTAAAATTAAATCCGGCGTCTCTGTAACGTGACAACCTGCATTGTCAGGGTTTTTTTATTTTTTATTAACTTGAGGAAGAGAAAGGTAAAAAAGTAAGTCGGGTTTAAAGCTGAAGTGGTAACAGGAACGAACATGAACATGAATGTTTCACAATGTTGTATGCAACTCTAATCAGATAAAAAGTACACGGTCGTTCGTGTCATTCTTTAATTAACACAATAAAACGGGTTCAGGATGTGCCATTAGAGGAAAAGAATCTCTTTTTTTCCACACCACCCTGTCCTGTCGTTGATTATTTTCCCAGAACATCACTGCGAACGTGTTTTATTCCTTACTTAATAACGGATTTTTCTGCCTTATAGCGCATCGAGGAGATCATGAAAAGGACAAGGAAAACTGACGTGGAGCCGAAGGTACTCACATACACACACACACACACACACCCACGTTCAAAACCTCAGAAATAAGCACCTGAGAAGTGAAATGAGTCACTGAAACACCAATTTTTCCACTTCATGTTTGAATAGAAAGATGACACGCACGTCGAGTCAAGCTCCTCCGTGATAGAGTCGGTCTCTGTCTTGGAGTCTGCAGGTGAGAGCGCAGAACTTTTTGCGAAGGACCAGTCTTGAAAGGAAATTTAACCAGAACCTATTATTCTATGGTGGCTTAAGTTACATAGATATAGTGATAGTGATAGCATTAGAATTAGCAAGGACTGTCATCACTTTCAAGCACAGGTTGAAAGCCAGGTTACAGTTAAAAAAAAAAAAAAAAAAAGCTATGAGAAGTAAAAGAGTTTGTAGGAATGCTCACTTCTCTGTCATAGCGTTCTTTATAACGAGGTCTCGTAAGCCTTAAGACTTCGGGATTAACATGCTAGCATGATTAATATTTTAAGCTACATGATAGGCCGTTCAACTGCTTGAAAGCCAAGTTATAATCCTATAAACACAGAAAAATCAACTCGTAAGGGTTTATGAGGATTTATGAGGGTTTGTTTGTTTTTTGTAATGATTTCTTGAGGTAGCATTTTAAGCTCTAGAATAGGCCACTGATCATTTACAATAGCTAGATAAAATAGACATCGTATTAATAAGATCTCGACTTGATTGTTCTTTACTGTGAAATCATACCTTGAATTGCAAATATTAACATAATCGTGTTAAAGGTTCTATACGCGACTTTTGCATCTGAAATCAGAGCTTTTCTCGACATCATTAGAACTGGTAGTTAAAGTCCTTATTTCCAAAAGATCGACCTGGACTTCTACGTAAAAAAAGAAATTGTTAAACCTGTGGAACAACAGGAGACGAGGAGCATTTTGCTAACCTGCATTTGCATACCGGAACATGATTGGCTCTTATGTTTTATGATGCAGCAACACGTTGCTGTCCCAAGTACTGCCACAATACTGACTCGGGTTTCCAGTGAAATTCGTTCCTTAGTAGAAGACGGCAAAACTTTTCACAATGATATAGCCTACTGTAATATAGTGAATTTCAGTTTCAGTATATTTCACATGCAATAAGCGAGAGATGATCGTTTACGAATGAGAAAGTTGCGTGTGATGGATAGAAAGAGATCCTGTTGAGCAAACAATGCAAGACGAGACTGGAGTATAAAATCATATGAAAATTAGAGTGAAATGTGGCATGAACGACTCGGTGAAATCAAACATACCTGGAAATGATTGCTGTTTTAGTGTTTGAGGTATAAAGTAACATGGTGTCAATTTTTTTTTTTTTAGATGCTGGACAGATTAATGGTCCCTCCATCAGGTCCTCAGAAAGCTCCACTTTTGCCGAGTTTAAGAGAGGATTCTCTTCGTCCGTCATGGCTGGCTCACCCGTGATAACCTTACAGCCTCTGGAAGCTAAGGGGAGTGCGGCTGATGATCTTTCAGATGGTGTCCAGTCCATGGATGTCAGGTAGGCTGTCACCGTGGTGACAAGCATGACACTGCGTTAGTGTAAAATAAATGGTGTAAAAACGTGTTTTTGTTTAACGATGAAAATGAATGTATGATCGTTGTATGGAATTCTAAACTGCTAAAATGATGACATCACACTTCATCATCACACTTCATCACACCGTTGCATCATTGATTATTTTCCTAGAACAGCACAACACCCAAGCATTTTATTCCATCCTTGTGATATTTTCGCTGCTTCTTTCAGCCCAGTCTCTAGAGAGGAGCTGATGCAAGAATACTCTCCTGTCAGCGAGAGCTCAGAGAACCTCATGAGGAACCCCCAGGCGCTGGATCTCCTGCATCTCACCGGAGAAGCTGCATATCCTAAAGCTGGGGACTGCAACAAAAACCTGATCCAGAGCTTCAGCAGCACCGCTGCAGACTCGGCGCTCATCCAGGGTCTCGGGCCGAGCATGGATAAGCTCACTGTCTAGTGCAGCAGGTGATCGAAAAACCGGTCGGGTTTTCAGAGTCTGCGTCTTAAGTCCATGATAAGTCCAAGAAAGATAAGTCCAAGAAAAACCGCAACGAAAGTTTTTTTCAAAAATGGGTGAGGGTGTCCTCTGGTGGTCTGGGGAAGAATTGTCCATGGTGGACTGTCACGTCGACGTCCCCGGACCATCAGGGGGCACCCTCACCCATTTTTTAAAAAACTTCCATTGTGGTCTGGGGAGGAATTGTCCATGGTGGACATGACAAAGAGCTACGTCAGTAATTACACTGGGAAAGTTTCTCGTATTCAGACTCGGGTTACACACGTGTGCCCTATTCAGATTATGCAAATCACCTGCGTGTAGTTCACGCCTCCAGGGTTGCCAGATTTCTCTTGAACAAAATCATCCGATGCTAGATTTTTTTCAACAGCAACAAGACCACCGCTTTTAAGCGCAAACACTTGCCTTTAAGCCTGAAAACGATTGGGATGCTGACTAAAGAAGGAAGTAGCCTTTTCTTTGTTTTACAAAGAAATAACTAAATAGTATACATAAATATAAAAGCAATGCCATATGAATAATGACAAGTATTGCCATAAAGATCGATTCGGAGTCTAGTATATTTCTAATACACTTCTGCATGAATATTCTTAGTCGAATCACATTAATCACGTCCATCCTCAGTATTTCATGGCTTATAAAATAGCACTTGATCCAGCACATCCTATTATTTGGCCTTTTATTTTATAGCTTGTGCGCTGGCAGTTTATGAAGCCCTGACATACTAAATCGAGGTCATGGAATCGTAACGTGTTTTGCATTTGGATATATATCAATTATCATCCGAACCTTTTTAAATCTTTAAATTCAACGTGTTTTTTTTGTTGTTCATTTGACGCGTTCTCCTGGAAAGAAAACACTCCTACGGTTGGAAGGATAATCCAATTAAGCGCTCATCTGCTATAGTTTGAGTGAATTCTTAAATGTGTCCCATTAATAATTCAATCCTTGAGATAAACAACGTCTCCGTAGCCTTTCTGTCGACTTTAAATGTGATGATAGTGTTAATTAAGTGATTAATAGTGTCACGTTTATGTATTTAATATTAGCTTTCTGTAGTATTCTGAGTGTATTTACAGGGACATTTGACGTATATTTGAGCGTGATATGATGTGGCGCTGGACTTAATTCTGTTCCTTACTCGAGCCGATATCAGAGCCAGAATCACGGTCAGATAATTGTGCGTAAGTGAATACAGAACTTCGGTATTAAACCCTTACTATATGTCCTTTTTTGTTTTAGGGTATACGTCACATCTTGGCTGTGTTGAAGAATGGTTTGGGATTGTCTGTTGTGCCTCTGTTCCAGCTCGTACAAGCTTCTCCGCGAGAAACCCGTCTGCATCCTGCGGAAAAAGGAAGGAGCGCTGAATCAAGTAGTTATAATACGTAGAATAATAATAATAATAATAATAATTAATAATAATTTTCAAAAGAGCTTTGCCTTTTCTTCATAGGTATACCATTTCAACATATTTCACTGTAGTAATGGCTGGGGAAAGCAACTGTATTGCAACTCTTGCAGCCATAGTGATCTTTATATTCCTGTAAACACAGTGTAGAGTGGTACACGAGCCTTGTAGCAAGCAACTTTATACAGTTTTGCTGCGAGAGCACAAATGACCAGCAAACTGACTGTGTGTATATGTGTGTCGAGTGTGACGTGTCATGTATCAGGGTTTCGCGGTTCTCCAATGCGAAAAAAGTCAATGCGAGCATAAAAACTGTTAGAACACTATAGTATGCTTATTTTTTTTTCCATAACTCAAAATAAATAAATAAATAAAAGTAGGAAAGACTTTGCAAAGATGTAAACTATGCAGGAAGTGTAAATCTGAAACAAGTGATGTCAGAACAACTAGTGATGAATTATTAACACAATGCTACAGCTGTAAACATACCGACTTCAACGCTCTCCAATACGCTAAATATGTGTGTTACCTTGTTAAACGGCTCTGTTTATTACAGTCTTGCGTACTCGGGAGGTCTGTTTTGAGCTTTGCATGCCAGTGCAGTAGTATGGATTCCTGACGTTCCGGTTTGCTGGTGGTCCTACGTGACGTGAACGATGCTCAAGATGTGTAAGACTCCTGAGGAACTCTTGAGGAAAGGTTAAGGATGAATAAGATGGCATTTCAGGCTTGAGGGTTCTGGGGCATGTTGAGGAAAGGGTCCGTTTCATTTTCATTCTCATTCTCACGTCAATCCGTTGCTTCATGGTGATAAATGGTGCATGAGTCAAATGCTCTGGAATTGCAGAAAAAACCTGGGATATTGACATGACAATAAAGTTATTGAGCCACACCCCTCGTCATTGCTTCTTCAATCGAAAATGTTTAGAGAATAAAATATACGTTGCTTTTATTGTGCCATGAAGCGGTGGGCAAGGATGACTGCATCTACATGGGTTTTTTTGTATTGCTGTAATATGCACAAAAAAAACATCTATGTTAAAAACAGAACTAAGAACATCAATTTCAACAAAAAAAGAATTGAAAATAAATAAAAAGTAGTACAGCAATAACATTATAGTAGACAATGCTTACAGTGACGACATATTTTAGTGTTCTGTCGATTTCAGTTCTGTCAAATAATTAATAGTAGAAATAAATTAATTTTTTTAATTGATTTTTAAAGATTCTGTATAAAAATCAAGGTAATGAATATTACACACAAGGTTTATATTTTCCATGTTTGGCATCGAAGGATTTCTCGTGAAGGATTATTGCATTTCAAATCAAATTTATCCGGGTGGAATTACATTGAAAGCAAAATAGGATTAATATGAATCATGAATATGAACTAGGATTAATATTAATTTTGTTCTCAGGTTTTTTATATATATGTGTGTATATAATATATATATATATTATATATATATATATATATATATATATATATATACATATACACACACACACACACACACACACACACATATATATATATATATATATATATATATATATATATATATATATATATATATATATATATATATATATAGTAAAGGTTATCATATTAAACAATATAAAAATGTATATTTTGCTAAACATTTTTTATTATAATAACAGAGAAAATCGCAGTGATAATACTTCGTGAAATGTTAGATGTAATTCCAACACAATTAGATTAATTCGATGAATTAGAATCAGTTAGATGCATTTTATTAGCTACGCAGAACTTGTATGGAAGAAGCTGTGCCTTGTTATATGGAATTACTTCTTGACAAAATGTTCAACTAATTATTATTATTTGTAGTAGTAGTAGTCATAGTAGTAGTCTCCCCCTCACTTGTGGGGTTCATATTCTTTCAATCAAAAAATATATTGAGAAAGATTATAATTTCAGGGATAAATATAATGTAAATAAATGCAACCGTCGCTAATCTCCAGTTTCATTAGAAACACTTAGAATTACGCAACTATTATTATTATTATTATTATTATTATTATTATTATTATCCATCCATCCATCTTCTACCGCTTACTCCTTCTTCAGGGTCGCGGGGGAACCTGAAGCCTATTCCAGGGAGCATCGGGCACAAGGCGGGGTACACCCTGGACAGGGTTATTATTATTATTATTATTATTATTATTATTATTATTATTATTATTATGGCAGGTTGTGCCCGATGCTCCCTGGGACAGCCTCCAGGTTCCCCGTGACCCTGAAAAGGAGTAAGCGGCAGAAGATGGATGGATGGATGGATCATTATGGCAGGGTTGTTGTTGCTGTTGTTTTGTTGCATCAGTTTTAAGAGGTAAACAAGAAAGCAAGTGAAAGAGAGGAAAGAAAGAAAAAGAAAGAAGGAAACGAAAAAGAAAGAAAGAAGGAAAGAAAAAAGAACGAAACAAGGAAAGAAAGAAAGAAAGAAGGAAAGAAAGGGAGAAAGAAAAAGAAAGGAAAGTAAGAAAGAAAGAAAAGAAAGAAGGAAAGTAAGAAAGAAGGAAAGAAAGAAAAAGAACGAAAGAAAGAAAAAAGAAGGAAATCTGCCTTGACATTTTTAGGGCTATGTTTTACTGATAACACGTTAATATTCACAAGAACAGAAGCAGACAAGCAGCAGGACATTTACAGTAAAATACATTCAGTTGTAATGTGATAAACAAAAACTAGAACAAATAAACAAAAAACACACGTCATAAAATAACCAAGTTGTGGAAATGTTGCAAAAAAGGGGATATATATATATATATATATATATATATATATATATATATATATATATATATATATATAAATTAAGGTGTGTGTGTGTGTGTGTGTGTGTGTGTAAACTGACAAACATGGTTAAGGGTCTCCGGGAAAAACTTATTTTAAGAATCTGCTTCGAGTTTCCGGCTATGAAAACACACCATTGACGTACTTCCGGTTCACGCTTCATGGAGTGTGTTGGAAGGGAGCTAGCGCGTGCCCTTCAATCTACATTATTGCATTATTGCACTTTATTACATACAGAAAAGCGTTTATTTCCACTCACAACACATTCACGTACGATGTGCTGAAATCTGGTATTTTGGTGGACGATCCGTCTTCTACTTCTAGCGTTTTCAGCAGTGAGAAGTGGACAGGGTAAGGAGCTAGTGCTAATGCTAACGCTAGCAGGCCTACTATCTTCGCTAGGATGAGAAATTCTCATGTGCTGATTTAGCTCAGTGAATGTTATTTTGTGAGCATGTCTTGGGGAAAATAAACAACATTTTAAAAAAAACCGTCTGTATATTTAATATTTGATTATCAGAATAGCTGCTACTACAAGTTAATGGCTAACAAACTACACCAGAATGCTTTAAAGCTAACTCTGCCAGCTGGAAACGTTTCTGAGGCTAAGCTAAAGTATAACAAGGACATAAATAGCATTTTCTTATCTGTTTAATCATTTTTAAATATTCGTTATTAGTAAGGTTTTTTTTTTAATTAAAATGATAATTTGGCACAATAATCTTTTTCTCTCTCACACACACACACTGTATCCCAAATGGCTTGCCTTTAGACACCGCACTATTTAGGCTGTAGCGGACATTATAAGGGAACATATAATGCAATTATTATTATTATTTTTTAAAAAGTCTGTTTTATTTATTTTATATATAGACTAGCTAGCTTCCTGTAGTGTATATTAGCCATGCATGTGTTTGAAGTGTTGTTGGAGCTGTATAACTTTAGGCTGATATGATGATGATCACTATATCGAGATAAATTATTATTTTACCTGATTTAAATGTATTTATTTCAATGTTTTTTTTTGGCTCACTGCAAGCAGGTGATATAAAACTTTTTTGTTGATTTTGTACTTTAAAGGTGCAGTAATCAATATTTTTCATTCCATCCTTACTAATGCAAATGTGTGTGCGTGTGTTTAGTATTAGGATCGGCTTCTTGTCAATTTATTTTATAGACACGCCCCCAGCACCCCTTTACATCCTCATACATCGTTATGAGATGTTTATAGAATCGTAACTCGTCTTTCCAGGGGTGTAATACCCGAGCGAACGTGAAACTGACACGATTGTTGTTGTTGTTGTTTTTTTTAAGTTTTTTTTGTAATGGTAACTGTATGGTAGTTGAACTGCTGTATTTTAGGGGCGGAGCTTTGTGTACATGGATGGAAATGGGGTGGGTTCAATGGATTTTAAAAAAAGTATCATTCGATCACCCATTTAACCACCAGAGGACCCCTCCCACGACCCCCCCCCCAAACACATACACACACACACACACACACCGTACTAAGGCGCATTTAAATTTTCTACAAATTTAACATTTGTTTTTTTCTTTACCCATTCTAAACTTATTTATTTTTTATTTTTTCCAAACAATTTCTTTCTTGTGATCATCTTTAAATCCGCCTTCTCTTAAATTGGACGTGGCTTTGAGATTCTTCCACGTTTAAAAAAAAAAAAAGAAAAAAAAAAGTGTCGTTGTATTTGAACGAAGTTCAAACTGGATATTCTTCGTTTTGCCAAGGGGAAAGTATTGGCACCCCCGGCTTTGGCGAGCGGTAAACTCGGCGTGTCCCGTGCTCGGTAGTTTGCCTCGTGTGGCACTTTTTTAAACATAAGAAAAGGAAAGTTTATTTTTATTTTGTCAAGCACTTTATTTAATTTTGGTCATGGTTCAATTCTTTTATACATCGCCTGGTGGTGTGGCTCATGTTCTTTTGTTTTTAAGGTGACAATGTCACGGCAACATTCAAGATCCCCTCTACATTCAAGGTATTTGGGTTCAACTAGTTTGACCTAATTAAAAAAATTAAATTCACATTGTAGTGTAATCTTGTTTGGGGGGGAGGGGCTTCTTTTTAAATTTTTAAAATTTATTTAATTATTAACAACTTCATTCATGCAGACCCTCGACGCTGCTCGGAAGGCGTGACGGATATTACGGTGAGCAGTACCACGCGTTGGTGCGTTCCGATCTGTGGAGAGGTTCAGAAAATGTTGACAACAGAACCGTGGAAGGAGGCCTACGCTGGGATAGCGGGTCCTCTCAAGAAGTGGAGCAGGTTGACCACTGGGCCAAGTTCATCGAGGCTATCGGTCGTGCTGGAAAGCGGAAAGCTTCGTCGTCCATGTCGAGGTACCATGACCAGGACGGCGTCCAGAGTTTCGAAGAGGACTCGGGACGCTCTCCGAGACAGCTGCCTAGGGAGAGGTTGTCTTCCCCGGAAGCTTCGCACTACGGCGTGGAAACGCTTCAGAGGATTCAGTCTCCAGGCCAGAGGAGGACCGCGCACGATGCCGGTCTCGTAGACCGGCACTGTTCAAGAAGTTCCAGTCCTAGACATTCACAAGCGAAGAGACACGACAGAGCGGAACATGGATATCACAATGAAGAACGCGAAGATAGATATGAAAGAAGCTCCTATAGCGAGAGGTACAAGAACACTGATCTACTGAAGCGAAGGAAAGGAGTGGAGAAAAACATGGGATTCAGTTATGAAGTCTCTAGTTTTTAGATTTTAGAATATTTGAATGTATACGAATAAATTATTTATTACATAATGCCGTTTTAAAATGTATTACTTTATTCATTTTTGGGTGCTGTTCCTGATCACCAGGCAGCACTTTGCACATTGTAAAAGATGTACACTACCGGGCAGAAGTTTAGACACACTTATTCTTTATTTATTTTCAATTATTTTCCCATGTTTTATAATAATAATAATAATAATAATAATAATAATAATAATAAATTCATCAAAACTCTGGAGTAACACAAATGGAACTATGGGAATTATATTGTGATAAAGAAAAATCCAAAATAAAGTAGACACGCTTTTTGACTAGAATTTCCAAAAATATATTCTTGGCATTTTCTCACCGATTTCTTGAGGAATTTCCCTGAGATGTTTTTTAAACAGTATTAAAGGATTATCGGCTGCTTTTCGGAATATTTCGCTCCGAGTCGTCCTTTGAAAACAATATTATTTTTGTAAATAAAATGTTAGTTTTCTAATGAAAGAAATGAATACGTCGGCACAATTATATTTTTGTCTACAACACCGATTTCACACATTTAATCACACGCCTATACATCAAAAGCTTTTTAAGATCATGAGAAACATTTCGGCTGAGTGTCCACAAACTTTTGACCGGCAGTGTGTGTGTGTGTGTGTGTGTGTATATTTCTTAGACCACTTATGGCTAGTGTTTAAAATGGGCGCTTGATAAGGAAGCATAGTTTTTTTGTTTTGTTTGTTTTACTATAATTTTAATGTTGAACATATTGTACTTGCTTTTCCAACACAGGTCACTGAAGTCAAATTATACGGCGCACGAACTACATTTTAAAGAATACCAAGATTTGGATCCACGTGAGGGATATACTGTGTCGCCTAGGGGTTTCAGTCCACATTGTGCCCCTGTTATAGTGGAGCATGATCATGGAATCCCAAAAGACGATGCAAGGATCCACAATCCAGGTAGGGACAGAGAACGTCAGAGGAGCCGTGATCCGGCTAGGGAGCGAGGGCATCCGAGGAACCGCGATCCAAGTAGAGACCGAGTGTGTCCAAGGAGTCGTGATCCGGTTAGGGACCGAGAGCGTCCAAGGAGCCGTGATCTGGGTAGGGACCGAGAGCAACCAAGAAGCAGCGGTCCTGTCAGAGACCAAGAGCATCCAATGAGCCGTGATCCGGTTAGCCAGCGAGCGCAACCAAGAAGCGGCGGTCCTGTCAGAGAGCATCCAAGGAGCCGTGATCCACCTAGCCGGCAAGAGCATCCAAGGAGCCGTGATCTGGTTAGGGACCGAGAGCAACCAAGAAGCGGCGGTCCTGTTAGGCACCAGGAGCATCCAAGGAGCCGTGATCCGATTAAGGACCGAGATCGTCCAAGGAGTCGTGATCCTCAGAGAACCACTGATCTGTCAAGAGACCGAGATTATGCAAAAAGCAGTGAACTACAAAGGGGCAGAGATCCCACCAGGGGAAGAGAATCTTCAAGAAGCCAGGAACGCTATAAACATGGAAGTGATTATAACCATCATGCAGGAACATCCCATGATGGCTCCAGCAGTTCTTCAAACTATCACGTTCGGGAAGACGCAAGATTCCGTACCTCTTCGGCTGAAAGAGGAAGTCCCTTGCTAGGCCTGCAACACCACAAGGAGCAACCTAGGATGGGATCACTTTCTAGAGAGCTCCATGGACAAAGGGCAGTGGATGATACAGACTTCAGAATGGATGAGAGCAATAGGGCAAGAGCCTCCATTCATGACTGGGAGGAGGAGATGCAAACTAGAGGGAGTCACGGTGGTGTGCTGAGACAAGGAGACGTTCTGAAAAGAAATGCTCAACATAGGAGCCCAAGCTATCCTGGAACTAGAATGGATTTTGCCGAGACCCTCAAGATCAAAGTGGACATGAGTCGTCCTGTGGGCCAGAGCAGGTATAGTATCGTCGCAGCAGTACTCTAGGGAATGGTTAAAAGTTCATGCCTCTTTTCCAGACACGCAGCATGAAGCTACATCATAAAGAAGACTTGAACCTGTTGTTCAAACGTGCCCATTTCTGGAATTTGGACCATTGCAAGAATGGAAATTTTTTCTAAATAGGATGCAGGAAGCTAAAGGAAACTGGTTAGATAACTCAACTCATCAGACCTTCAAGCTTTGCATTTAATCTACCACCCCCCCAGATTAACTCCCCAGTGTACGCAGGTCTTCTGATGGTTTACGCACTGGATCACTTCAGACTCTTCCATATAAGTCCTTGACGAGATGAAACCTCACATTATTCTGGATGAGAAGGGTCCCGGGTACCCTTTATAGCGGAGCCGAAGGTGGTCGTAGACAGTGACCTGACACCTGGGACTCCCAACTGATGTTCCCTTGAGTATTGTACCAGGTATTTAACCTGGTGGATGATGTTTGAGTCAGTATATCGCGTATCCTGTCTCTCTGCCACCACCTTATTTCCGAGGTGTGCTGAGTTTCACAAGGGTATTAGCCAAACGTGCATTGCATACTTATGAAATACGGACATTGTTGAAGGAATCTAAAATTCAAGATTCTGGCCACAGTATTGAAGGATTTCAGGAGGTCGAAGGAAGAAAATCAAGTGAGACAACTCAACCATTTTTCCAAGGTTACGGACAAGAATTTGGACACGGGTGGCAGAAGAAGGAACGCTTCGTAGCAACGTTCGTATTGCCTAGGATTCATCCCAGCTACACTGAAGAGGACGATGTTCACGTTGCATGAAGATGAGGAACCAAACGTGAGGTCGTTAAATCGCAACCAACGGTTATAGCATTCTGCAGTTCGTAGTCGGCTATGCTTACTCGATGTCCGATACTTGCACATCGCAGTCCAAATCGAGGCGCCTGATCGTTGAGACGGATTTGAGGAGATCTTTACTCCGATGGTGTGGGGCAAGACTGGATTATCGGCTTCTTTTGGTCGAGGGAAGTGAAGATGTTGCGTCCACCAAAATACCAGTATCCACAGCTCTAAACTTTTTACCTGCTACCTTTTTCAGAGCGATACTGTCCGAAGGTAAGTCCGCAGAATTCTTTTAATTATCAGTCCTCGATTTTGTGAAAACTTACTCTGGGTATACGTTGGAACCTGATGGAGATGTAGACGGTCCTGGCTGATATCGCACCTGGAAACGAAGGTTTTGAAACCGCCAGCTGGCGCTCGCCTTCGTTTCAGGACGCATCGACGTTTTTAACATCAAGGCAAAGAAGAGATTTCTTTTCTGAATGAATGAATGAACGAACGAACGAGTGAAACACTTTGTGGATGATGTCTACTGTAAGTGGATCTGTTTTTCTGAAGTCATGTATGCAGCAAAACGTGAAAATAAAATGGGTTAGTTTCTGTTACTTCGATGGGTTTTTTTTGGGGGCATTAATACATTGCCTGAACTGGACTTGAAAGATTGCAAGAGGATCTACTTTATCAAAAATCGTCCACTTTCCAGACTGGAAATGGACTTTCGGAAGAACATTGATCGGTTCTCAAGGCTTAGTTCTTGTCTCTCGCTGACGTAAAGACCCGTCAGTGGACGCCCGCATCACAAGACGGATGAAATCAAATTCAACTCCTCACAGAGAAGACTGCAAAGAAGCAAGCTCGCATTTGGTGTGATCTATTAAAGGTAAAATGATCCATCGAGCTCTGGAAAGACCGAGAACGATGGCTCACCAATGTGTGGTGGTGGTGTTTTCTCCGTCTTTATTCGACATCTGCTTGTTCATTTAACTCTGACTAGCGCAAGGGTTCTTCTTGGGACAATTGTTCCAAATCTTCAATCTCGAAACCTAGGAACAAGATCAAACGTCCTCAAAAACTGGAAGTCATTAAAGCATGAAGCCTACCTGAACTGGACAAGACTTTCTCCAGGAATAAACCCAGACAGAAGAACTTTCCTTTGTGCTCACCCTAACTACTCCTTATATCATACTTAAATCTGGAAAATTCTACATTCAGTATCCTCAACTATCAAGAAGCTCGTCGAAGTGCACACCAAAGGAACAAAACGGAGAGTGTGAAAGAGGCATGAACTTTTCACCATCCATTTATGACTCAGTGGTGTACTTAAAAGCAGCAAAGTTCTAAAGAGAACCTGAACCTGGTGCAAAGTAAAGTAATATAACACAAGATCACCTTTTAAATTTAAGCTTGAATTCAGAAAGAGGCCAATTTAATGTTAAAACTGATCAGTATCTTGCTCAGAAACACCTCTGCTTTTTAGATACACCCTGTAAAGAAAGAGAGAGTTTTGTAATGTTTTCTAGTTTACATGCGCTTGCTGAAACGTTTCGCATCACACTCGGGTTCAAACGCTTATTTGAGCCTTTTTTTTTCCCAAAACAAAAACAATGCAGGAACACCTTTTTTAATTTCCCCCGAGGGTGGTTTAGGTTTGTTCTGTGTAGTTGGTAGATTTGGTGGCTGTTGTAGAAAACCCAACACGCTGAACAGTAGATGTGTAGATTAGAAGCCCAACTGATTTCCAAGCCAGAGAGTACAAAAATCCTCAACTGAGTAGCTGTTTGGGGAAAGAGATGACTTAAAAGCGCTTTATTTTAAGAAATGGCAAGTAAGGATTAGTTCTGTTTGGGACTGTTGACCTTTCACGAAGGTTTTCACAACCTTTTGGTTATTGTTGGTACATCTGACGAGCTTTCAAGCCTGGAGTTTTTATCGTGACGTACCATGTTGATCGTAATCAATCGCATGATATTAACGATGCAATAGATCTAGACTTTCAAAGAGGACCAAACAAAAAAAAAAAAGGAACATCCATGACATAGCATTCGACGGTGTAAAAATGTTTAAAGGATAAAGAGCAGAGCTGCAGCTTACACACCTTAGCCGCTTCGTCAACTGGAAATCTTTGGAGATGACCTGTAAATTTAAGTCTAGCTCTGTTAATGTAGGACAAGCAGGTAATTATGGGATTTTAAGGAAGGCGTTCAAGCCCCATAACTGCAGCAGTCAGTTATTTAAAGTCGTTTTAAAGCTATCCTGCATAATGTATTTTAATCCACACCTCTCCTTACGTCTCTTGGGTTTATGAAAGGGGTGAAGTTAGACTTCCAGGTAGCGTCCGGACATCAGATAAAAGTCCTGAAAGCTCGTCAGAGGTTCCAGTGTTTGGATACGGTTGCTAAGTTACGATTGGTCGTTTGCTATTTTTTGCTTTATTTTTAGCAAAGAGTTTAGTGACTGGTCAGTTGCATAATTCATAGTCATTCCGTTTCGTAGAACCTGCCATGCCTTTGAATATCGTGATGGCTTTCTTCATCCTCTGCCTTCCCCAATCCTTTATGCAGCCAGTTGGGCTATTCCTCTGAAAGGCAGTTGTCACTCGATTTGGTCAATGTGGGTCGACAGCGTCTCGACTTCCTGCCCATGCTGGAGCACTCTGGGACGTTCAGGGAGACGCCGATGCACTCTGGGACCTTCGCGCAAGAGATCATCACTCTGGTGCATCAAGTCAAAGGTCTGATGTAGTTGGGTTAATCGAGTTGTTTGACGCTAATTAGCATTTAGAACGTTTGTTTGGTTTAACGTTCTTTTGTTCTTTATCAGAAAATTATTTTCAGGGTTATGGTGTCACGCTTAATGAACGGTTCTCTAACGAACAAGAGTATTCTATGGTGGATGAGTTTGCAGAAGACGAGCAGGAGACGGAGGGACTCGTGAACAGGTAGCTGTCTCGTGATGCAAAACTACTTCTTTATGCACAATAATTCTCATCATGCTAATATGTCAATCTGCCAGTGAGCATGGGTATTGGGGTGATTTTTGAAAAGCTGTGTTTCTGTAATCCATGCTACAACGGATTTAGTGTCTTTTGAGAGCAGTTTCAATAATACTTGTCTATCTTGTCTTGAAATTTATCTCTGTTTAATGTAATAATGACTCGCTACTTCTTGCTGATGTAGACTGTGATTCTATTACAGCAAAAACACCATTCGCTGTAGATTTGACACTTAAGCAGTGCTGAATTCGAATTATAACTTACACGAGATTGCGACACGCTTCCTTCGGAGCAGTTTGGTTTTTGAATTGAATCAGTTTTTCTGAAGCGATGTAAGACTCCATGTGTAACACCATAAAAGGTTCGTAACGTACAGCAGTACAAACTCTCCCTTCGTTATTAACTTATCCTCTAAACGGCCGTTTTCTTAGCTACACAAAGACTGTCGAACAACCTGTTTAGTGGCTGTTTTAAACGGTTATGAGGCGAACACGGTCATTGTGTAAAGGCCGTAGTATTATGTCATTATCTCGGCACCAGGTCAGTATCGGATATTGACCAGTTTTTAGTGACTTTTGCATCCTTAAATCATGCCCAATGCTATCCCCTAGTGTCTCCGACGAAGCCCGATTACTTCACCGATGAAGATGGAAAATTAAATGTTTTCTTTGTTGTATTTATGAATCCTGCAGGCCACTCAGTTCCACATCTTTAGACACTCAGATTTTCTGCAAGATTGCGCCGATGCAGGTAAATCAGTGCACATAATCTCATCTGCATAAATAACATGGTTCGGCTCGGTTTAAAGTCATCAATCGCTTATCAAAATCCTCCCCGTTTAGTCCCAGAGGAAGCCGCACGTTCCTGCTCCTGGAGATCTCCGGCACGACCTGGAGAGGAAAAGACAGGAGAGACTGGAAGGTGTGAAGATCACGATCGCTGGAGGAAGCTTCTCTCAGATACTGCCTCAGAGGTAACGAGCCCGCTTTATGACCTTTTATTAACGGATACATTCGTTAATTGCTTTATTAAATTAAAGTACTATATACTCGTGTCGACGCTTAGTCAGGAGAACGAGTCCACATACGTGGTCGACGAAGACCCGCGTGAGACAGGCTGGTCCGAAGAGGCGCCTCAGCGAACCGAACACTGGGTGAGTGGATTTGTTATTCTTGTCGATACCGGGTCGTGTAGAAAACGTTTTCGAGTCCTGTGTTCTGATCACCGTCGCGTGCATGTGCCGCAGAACGACCCTCGTCCGAAAAGACCCGCCCAGAATTTCACCGCCAAACGGAACCGCGTCCGGAATCGACCCGGCCAGCGCACGAAAAGGAACGCGAATAACGGTACAAACCTTTCACACTCGGGGAATGCTGTAAAGCTTTATTTCACACTGTAAAATTCAACACGTCTGTCTCTTCCCTTCCAGGCGCCCGATGGTGAGGACCGAAGTGATGCTCCAGTATCGTACTCAAGCGCTTCTCGCTTTACCGTTCGACACTAGATTATAATAAGTGTCATTTTATGTGAAATTTCACTGCTAGTCGATCATAAATTGCTCGATTACTGACGTGACGTTCTCATGGTTCGGTCATCAGCATATGAAGAGAGCACCAGACAGCGGAGCGGTTTTATATCGCCCGCTTAAAGAACGTGTTCATGTGCAGCGCCAACGAGGGAAGTGTTTCTGAATGGCTGTCGTTTGTGTTTGTTTTTAGAGCCACCAGACGTTGATTACCATCACATCACACCTACCCTGTAACATTTAAAGCCCGTCTCCCTGTTAACCAGCTGTTACCAGAATAAAAGCCGTGGCTTTTTTCACAACCTAATCATTATTCACGAAATTGTCCAGAGTGTATTGTTCATATTAAAGGATTTCATTTACATTTGTTGAAAAAAAAAAATTATAAAGTTCACTTATGTTCAGATTATGTTTAGGTACATTTCTGTGGCTTTGTGTTTTAATCTGTTTTAAGAGAAACAACTGTGTGTAGGTAATATTGTTGTACATATAGTTTTGTATGAAATAAATATACACAACAATGGTTTGCCTTTAACTGTTGGCATGGAATCTTGGCCTTTAAATCTTGGCACACAAGTATGACCAAAAATAATCATCTTCAGTAAGCACTTTATCTTGGTCATGGTCGCAGTGGATCCCAAGCCTAATCCAGGAATTCTGGGTGCAAGGCAGGGACATACCCTGGGTGGTGGGATAGAAGACACTTATTCTCAGCTAGGGGAAATTTTTCATAACCAGTCCACCTACTTGGCATAGAAAGAAGCAGGAGAACCTGGAGGAACCCCACCTGACCATGCACAGAAACTCCACACAGGCCCCGAGCTCAGGATCGAACCTGGGATCCTAAAGCTGAGAAGCTGCTAAATCAGCTTCTCTTCTACTTTCACGATGCTGATGTTTTGTTCAAAAGAGATCAAAGTACATGGGTGGAGCTTCTAAAACTTTTCGAAGTCCAAGAACTGATTCGTGTTCAGGAATTAGTTTGTGAGAGACTCTGGGTCAGGATATGAAGAAGGAACAATTCCTTATATACTGTACATGCACTATAAATCATGAATGTCACTGCAAAAAAAAATCCACAACCATCTCATCAGTGCCAAAATGAAAACTGTGATGCAGATTGGTTTGTAAAACCTGACCATCTTTTCAACTACTGAAAATGTCTTCGTGTAAAGGCACGAGATCATCCAAAATACGACGTTGTCTTCGGTGCTTCCTCACCAGATCATGCGTGCTCCTCAGCTGGTTCGCACTTTGTAACACACGACAACTTTGCGAAGGCTTACAGATGAGACTCGTCACACGAGAGCGGTTTAAAGGTCACGTCCATGTTCTCCTCCATGACCAGGTCGTATCGGCACATCGGAGGCCTGGAGAAGATGGAAGATATTGTGTTAGGATATTTCATACCGCGCGCTAACTTTATGTACACGCCGTTCCTTAGTAACAGTGTAAAACAAAAACAAAAAAAAAATCAAAAAAGGTATTCACAATACCAAATGTGATTGGCTCTTCCTACCAACCAGAGACACAAGAAAAGAGTGAGCAACGCACAGTGCAGGACAAGCTATGCTTATTTGATATAAATTTTCACATGTATATGAATTTTGTTTGCTAACGTGAGGAAATGTTCAACAGTATCTAACGGAGACGCGCTAGTTAGACAGATATCCTTAGAGTCACAGCAGTCCGTACAGGATTTTGCGTACTGGATTGCAAGATGAAGGAGTAAAACGTTTGGGGGTACGCTGTTGTAAGAAAATAATCAGTAGTGGGGTAGTTAGTGTGAGGCAACCCGGTGTAAAGAGGAGTTACCGATATTACTCTGAATTTGATTCTTTTTCCAATGAGCACATTCCTAAGAATTTAATTCCTTGTGTTTTAAACCACAGCAGTTTGCTAAAGTTTACAGGTTTTTAAAATGTAAAATTTACTAAAGCATGACATGCCGTGTGTGTGTATGATTGTGCCCTGCGAGGGATTGGCACCCGGTCCAGGGTAGACCCCGCATTGTGCCCAATGTTCCCTGGGATAGACTCCAGCTTCCACACGACCCAGTAGGATGGATGACATGCCTTATAGTTACATATAATATTATGGAAAGTCCTGTTCTCTTTATCACTCGAATGCAGTTGCCTGCTTTTGGCGCTCACCTCTCTGGCAAATCCAGTGGCGTAATCGTAATGCGAAGGAGGCGAATCTTATATTGCGGTCCGATCACGTTTGCAGTGACGATCCGGAAGGAGATCTTCCGAACCGGATACAAGTCCTCGTCAAACTGGGCGAGCAGTCGCATGGACGTGTGTTGCTCGAAGCGCAGCGGCTTACTATGCGACAACAGACACGTTTCTCATGAACCTCAGGAAGAATCTCTCCAGTGTTCTAAACAAACCAATACGAATTTATAGCTACTCACTGGTCGATCCTTGTCTCTGTTACGTTTTTGCCGTTGAGGAAGCGAAGGATAACTAACCCCCATCGCCGGTACTGATTCCACGTAACCGTGTCCACGATGTAGCTTGTCTCTGTCACACAAGCAGAATGAAAAATGTGCTCCTTCAAGATTAAAACGGGATTTTATCGAGAGGTCACGGTTCTGTAAACTCACTTCTGTATGGCGGCTCTGCTGTGGTCGAGAAGTAGACTTTCGTCTGTCCTAGTTTCAACAGTCTGTCCCTCCACTGGCTCAAGTCATATCCTAGAGGAAAAACCTTAACATAAACTTCATTATCATATCATTAAGTCACTTTTATTGTTATTGCATACATACGGATGGGTGATAAATTAAAGGAAACCACGACCATCATCATCATCATCATCATCATCAAAACACTAAACACTGAGGGAAGATCAGTTGGAAGAACAGTGTTCATCATTGCCGTGCCGTTCCACTGACATGAAGAATAAACACCATGGAGCACTGAAGCTCTTCTAGTGGCTCACAGTGATCCTACACTTCATGCTTGGATTTTCCTTTAATCCGTCACCCATCTGTATATTCACCGTGATGTCGTGAGAGACGTTTGCGTTACCCAGAACAGGGCAGGATGCTGGTTTAAAGGCCTCACACCGCGAGCACTGGCCGTTGATGAAGTCGGTGTAGGTGGAGCAGGGAAAAGCAGTGAGGCGACAGGTGCGGTTTAGAGAGCACAGATAGAGAAAAACAGAGCGCTGGTGGTCGCAAACAAAGTAGGACTTTCCTAAGGACGAGAGAAAGCGATATCATGTTTATACATTCAGCAAGTTCTGTCTTTAAATACAGTTGTTAATGTTCGTATGACCTGACCTGACCTGAGAAGATGGTCTTGGGGCAGCCAGGCTGGTCTAGTCCTCCATTGGCATAGAAATCAATATGACCATTAGCTCCTTGGAGGCCAAATGCTGTCAAGACAAAGGAGCGTGTTTTCATTAGGGATACATCAATACCATTACTGCTATCCTGACGTTGTGGGCATTTACTCATCCGATACCATGTGGATATGGCAGGACATAACTGTGACAGATGGACGTTAGCTAACTAATGTAGCTAGCTAATGCACTTTATTTCAAATCAACTCGTTAACATTAAAGGATGAGACTGTGTGTGAAAACAAACGTGCGCTCTTCATGAACACTATTTTAAACATAAACAGAGCTAAATAAAATATTACATGATGCCCTGAGAGATTATCAGAATCGGTGTTTATACTGTATAAAAAGTATTGAAAAAAAACAACATGTACTTGTACTCATAGTCTGAAAAAAAAAAAAAAAGATATTGATATATCTGTACTTTTCACACGGCAGCGAATGGAATATTATTTCCCAGGACTACTGCACATTAAAGATTGGGAAGCACAAAGAGAATGAGAAAGAGAAAAGATGGATGGTTTTGTATTCAACCTGTAGTTTAGGTGCTTACAGTTCATGTCTGTGTGTAAGACGTCTACAAACTGAGCGTCGGTCGGATCCAGACGCTCCTCAGGAGGCACGCCTGCAAACATTGGGCCGGCGGGGTCCAGACCTGATCGAATGGAGAGTTCAGTCAGCAGTGGATAAGGCAAGACATTTGGAGGTAGAAATTATCATTTGTTTATCAACTGTGATACAAAGTTTACTCTTAAACGTGTAGAAATATGTCAAAATGTATCAGTGCTATGTTTATTACACTGTTTCTGTCCATTTGTGGCCACCATATTATCTAAAAAAAGGAGCAACAATGATGAAGACTTGAAGCTCCACCCACTCTGCCCAATCACGTCATATCATATGAAGGGAAATGCTGAATTTCTTGGCGATGGTAATCACATATACACTACAGACATGTTAGATAGGGTGGAGAAAACGTTAAACGTGTTAAATGTTATTTAAAGGATTAGCGTCGACCTGTGATTCGTCCCACTTGGCCTCCCAGCATAGCTCCTATAAACCCAGCCACATGTGCACCCAGACTCACTCCTATGAGATGGATCGAGTCGAGACACGCTCCCTCATCCTGAATAAAACACACACACATAGGCACACACCTTACCACCACCTTGCTTACTGATATACATACAGTATATTCACATTATAGGTACAGTAGCATCTAAAAGTCTGAATACACTCCTACATACATTTAAGTTTTCGTTTATGGATTTATCAAGAAAACATTTAATCAATAAGTCACATATACGTACACGTCAATAATGGAAACATATAGCTGGATATATAAAGATTTGGGTGAGATTTCTATTACTTGCTAGCTTCGGTGGCTTGCATAAGTATTCAATCCCAAACTTTGAATATCCCTCAAATCCATTGGTAAACAAATGTAAAGAAGGTGGCACATCAGTGATTCTGCCAAGAGGAGGCTGTCCACCAAAAGTCAGAGCTGGGTATAAAGGGGATTAGTCAAAGAAGCACCCAAGAGGCCAAGGGTAAGTCTGAACGTGATGCTGCCGCCACCATGCTTCACAGTGTGGATAGTGCTCTCAGGGTGAAGAGCAGTGTTGGGGTTCCATGAACTGTAGCACTTCTGCTAAAGCCAAAAATTCTCATTTGGTTGTCATTACACTAGAAAGCATTTTTGCATTAAACTCTGTTTCATAGTAAATTAAACTAAAGACTAAAAAATATTTGTAAATAATTGAACAAATCTTACGATTTTACCCCCAAATTCAATATCATGGGCTATTTTTGTGTAGATTCCTGAGTTCCAGGTTGTAACGCTACAAAATGCGGAAAAGTTCAAGTATACTTGAAATACTTATGGAAAACACTATGTTTCAGTTTAAAAAACTACATCTACTGTGCAAACAGTGTGTTATATTGTTTGACATTTTATATGAAGATTTGTTTTTTGGTTAAAACGGTATTCTTTAATTGTAATCATCATCATTGAATTTTCTATTAGTTTGAAATCAGATGAAATAAAACAGGTTGTTGATCGTGGATTCGGACTTGTGGGCTGTCCCGTGACTCACGGTCATCCTGCGTATGAAGGCGGTGATGTTGGTGGCGGTGCGGCGTGTGTTTGCCACGGCGGTGAAGTAGTTCAGGTTGGCAGCTCCACGGTTCCAGTCCACCACCAGGACGTTCATGTCGGCCTGCTCGGCCAGCAGCCGCGTGATGTGGTTGATCCAGATGGGGGGCGCGCCGGTGGGCCGGTAGCCGTGGATGACGAAGGTGGTGGGTCGGGTCACATGGAACAGCGGCACTTTGGTGAAGTTGTGGTGAGGAAGCTCAAGGCCGCAGTCCAGGTTGGTGCGTGTGTACAGGAGCAGACGCACGTACAGGTTGGTTCCAATGAACGCCTCATGGAAGTTCACGTCGGAGAAGTTGTCGCACTCTTTGTCTTCGCCTGGTTGGAATGGACAACCAAAATTTAATTTCACTTTCACCTTTTGCATAACCACATCCATCCATCCATCCATCAATTTTCTGTACCGCTGATCCTACACAGGGTCGGGGGAGCCTGGAGCCTATCCCAGGGGACTCGGGCACCAGGTGGGGGACACCCTGACGGGGTGCCAACCCATCTCAGGGCACAATCGCACACACATTCACACATTACAGATAATTTGGAAATACCAAATCAGCCTACAACACATGCCTTTGGACTGGGGGAGGAAACTGGAGTACCCAGTGGAAACCCACGAAGCACGGGGAAAACACGCAAACTCCACGCACATGGGACGGTGGCAGGATTCGAACCCCCAACCCTGGAGGTGCGACAAAAACGTGCTAACCACTAGTCACCGTGCCCCATATAACAACATGTACAACAATTATGTTGGTAGAAAAATCGCACAATCATGGAGGGACTGTTAAAGGGATAATTCACCCAACAATAAAAATTCGGTCATCAATTACTCACCCTCGTGTCGTTCCAAACCCGTAAGACTTTCATCACAAGTTAAGAGATTTTTAATGAAACCTGGGAGATTTCTGTCCCTCCATTTACAGTCCAGTAACCAAAACTTCCAAGGTCCAAATAGTTCATAAAGGCATTGTAATTATTATTATTATTATTATTATTATTATTATTATTATTATTTTCAGTTTAGCGAATTGATCCACAACATCGTAAACCAGGGATTTACCCACTCCACCCAGTTCCTTCATCCCTGCCATTTGATCATCACGTCATTCTCCTTGCTCCTGTTTTGAAAGGAATGAGCAATGCTAACTCTCAGGTGCTGTGCTACAAGCCCCAGTATTTAGCGATCTAAGCCCTGTAATTATCATTCATGTAAGAGGCACAATTGGATCATGGTGCTATAAAAAGCAGATCATCCCACCTCTCTCTCTCTCTCTCTGCATGCTGACCTCAGTCCCTCCCGCCTGACCTCCGAGAAGTGTAAGGTGATTACAGGGGGTAGTAAAGTTGTGTCCAACTAAAGAATTTCTGACCCCTGATTAGGAAGAACCAAAACAAAACACTGCCTAAACTCAGAACCCCTGGTTCTGACATCATATCAACATGGCTTCACACAATGTTTACAGTAAATAAAGCTCCATTTTTCTGCTTTTAACTGAGATATTTGCTTTAAATCGGTCACCATACAAATACAGCTAGGGTTAAGACTATAATATTGATCCTATAGTTTACCTTAAGCCATGAATGTTAAAGTTCACAATCGCTCTTATCGTTAATATTAGCCGGCTAGCTTCAGATTCACCAGCTAGATGCACTGAACTAACCGATCAGACAACCAGCTAGTCTCGTCTCTTACCTCTGCCAAGCAAGAAGAAGCCCACCAGAACCAGAAACCACCAAAGAGCCATCGTTACCAGACAAAAAGTTGAAAAGGACGACACTGCAATGAGCTGAATTTGTCTGAGACACAACATGAGGGATCATAGTGGAGAACAGATAAGGGAGGTTGGAGTTGAGGGGAGGGATAAAGCTGATTGGAGGACAACAGAGCATTCTTAATCCTGGTGTTGCTTGTGTGGTTACTCAACAGGCTAACCATGTTTTTTTTTTTGTCAAATATACGCCTTGCATTTCCTCCAATGGATCTCCTCCCACATCTAGTTCACTCTGTTCCTCAGGCTGAGTAAGATCTTTCAAATAAAAACAACAAACAACATACAGTTAGATATTACAATCAAGCAGGAAATCAGTTTTCCCTTATGGTCAAGAGCACCCTGAGCTCAGAGCTTGGCAGTCTGTGTGTGCAGTGATGAGATAGAAATGAAAATGAAAAGAAAAACAAACAAATAATCATTTTGTTGGAATTTATTTTGTTTTACGGCTTCACTCTACAGGTCTAAATGTGATGCTTCTGCATTTTCTCACCTCCAGACCGGTAGCATTGTAGCGGTACAGGCACATCAGATATTTCCTCACTGGTCTTAAAGGCGAGGTCGCAGTGTATGTGTGTATGTGTCTGTGCGTGTGTCCTACCTTTCCAGCATGTTGCAGCTCCATGTCCTTCTACAGGATAGGGTGGACTAAAAAGGTCGTAGACCGTCATCATATCCATCGCTCTCAAAAGGCTTCAGAAAGCTATCGAACACTAGAATTTTAAATGTTCAGGTTTAATCACTTCTACAGTTCCAGTTTATTTTCATTCATTTCACTGACTAGATTTTTAGATTTGTTTTTTTTTTTTTTTTTTTTTTTTAAATATCCGTCTCTTCCAGTTTGACTGTGACTCATGACCAGACCCATGCCACAGAAATCAGTCCCATGGTCGCTTCTGAGTAACACTTAAAACGGTCGTAAATAACGTAGAAGTAATATAAAACATTTTAATTCTTTTTATCGACTATTATAGACCGTAGGAAGTATCTCAAATCCTTTTCCAGTTTGTTGGATAAAATTTATGAAAGAAATAAAACAGGAGGGAAACATCTGTAATCAATCAAACTTTAATGAAAATAATGGGGGCTGTGGGGACTGCTGGGAGAATAATTGGTCGGAGATAGCGTTCGAGTGTAACGAGATTGATCAGAGGAGAAGTCAGGACTGCTCGGCATAGAAGGTAAAAGGTCAGAGTACGTAATGACATCATTTTCATAGGGGGCAGGTAAGTCTTTAGAGACAAACGTCAAACATAACTCTGTCTGAGTAGAAGCATCCGCAAATGCCTTAACCGGAAAAATTCTATATCTCAGGGGCGGAGGGAACCCAGAAACACCTGGCTCAGCTTTTAGGACCTCAATCAGAAGTGACAGATCTGCAGTAAGGTGTGCGAGCTGGTAGCGAGTATTCAGGTCAAGGCCTGTGTCACTAAAGGAAGGGGGGAGAAAAGGTCTCTGCTCCGCTAAAGATGGGAAAGAACACAAAAAGAACAGAGTCACACTCTTTCTTTATAGGAAAAACCCAGTAAAAACAAAAATCAATCTCCGGCTACACATGAAAACACAAGATTAATCATTGCCCAGCTCTAGCAGCAAAAGTGCGCGCACACACACACACACACAGGGTTACAGAATAGGTTAAACAAGTGGCTAACATTTATTCAATAATCATACTATACATAAAATTGACAAACATATATACATTATGTATACACACATATACATTATATATATGTGTGTGTATATATATATGTGTGTGTGTGTGTGCGTGTGTGTGTGTAAACATAAATGTACTTACACATGATTAAAAGAGAAGAAGCACGAAACACAGCTAAGGTCCACTCTCAGTGATGGTTTTCTAAAAAGGAAAGCAGAGCAAGGTCAAACTTAATGGTTGTGGAAATCACCTGAAACATGATTTTAACGCTTTTCGGAAAGTAAAGAAAGGAAAATATAAAAAGGTTGTTGGAAAACACTCGGAATTCAACATAATGGGTGAGGAAATCACCCAGGAATCAGACATGTTGATATTTGGGCAAAACAGGAGGCGTATACTAAGTTTTAAAAACTGTATAAAAGGAATCCCCGTCTTTGGGGATTTTTAGAGCACTTTGAGACTCCTCCATGTGTGGATCTCACAGTAAATTGGAACCTTTCTTTTCTCACTCCTTGTTCTCCGTGTTTTTCTTCATCCTCAATTTGATGTAAGTAACTGGTTTTAAATCTTGGTAAATGGGTCAAATTAGAGACAACAGTTTCTACATACATTTCTAATATCTCCTCTGCTCGACATGTGTGTGTGGTCCACGTACCTGTCTCTGAAGGAAATCCGCAGTTTCTACTCAGACAAGATCTCGCTGTCGAAAAATATCTCTGCGCGAGAGCCGAGAATAAAACACTGCCGTGCCGCAGAAAATAAACAAAACTCTCGTAGCAACAGGGTTATAAGCGATGAGCTACCGAGATATCATGACCACCGAAAATTCCAGATTCCAAAATTCCAAAATTCCAAATCTTACGCATCAGCTAAATGAATGCGTAGAGTATGAAGACGGTTTATATTTATATTTATATTCATGTGGTAGGGTAAGTGATTTAACTTTCCTGTCGGCTCTGCTCGGGGTGTGGCTTCAGCAGACCAATAGGGTGGGAGCTACCCGATTATTTAAAGACCCTTATTTTGGTAGGCGCATAGGTGTCTCGGTGATTCCGAGTTCCTCGCTCTCCTGGCAGTTCCCATTTCCGTTCAGGCTCTGCTCACGGTGTAATGAGGTGAACATCTCAAGGCTAATTTGTTTAGTAATCATTCAACTTCGCGTCTGGTGTTTGTTAAACCCAATCGTAAGTCAGTGGTTTTCAAAGTGGGGGCCGCCAGGGGGCGTCCGGGGGGCCTCAACAATTTGGTGTGAAAAATAAATTCTCACTCTCAGACAACCACACACACACAGTCAATTTCTAATGTAATGTTAAGATGTAATTATTAATTAAAAGGGGGATACATTCAGAAGTCTGTATTTTTAATGTGTTTTAAAGACATCTTGCAAAAGGGGGGCCTCAGGCAAATCTTAATGCCATTTGGGGGGCCATGCCCTGGAAAAGTTTGGGAACCTCTGTGGTAAGTACACCTCTCCCTTTTTCACATTGGGACTTGGTAGATTTAGGTTGACACTGCGATCTTTGTGTTAAGGTAAGAGTGGGGAGTTGAGCATCTAAATCTACTCTAAGGCAAATCCCTAGCCAAAGACGCTACGTGACTCTGCTGCTGTTTTGCTTCATCTGACTTGTTTTGCTTGATCGGTTTCTTGTTTTGCTTCATGCTTTTATTTATTGTCTTGCTTTGTCAAGTATTGTTTGTTGTGCTAGTGTCTCTATTTTTGTTGACTTTAGTTTTGGATGTATGTTTGGCTTATGATCTGCAACCACATATAGTCTGAGAGGCTAAGTGGTAAATTAGTGTTTTCCAGCTTCCAACCTGTTTCAGGTTTGTTGTTCCACACAACCACTTTACTATTGATGGGGTGTATGTTAAACCTTACTGTCTCCATGCTATAGTTGCTATATTTTCATTATATTTATCATTTTGATCCTGCTAGGTGCTGTTAACTGCCTCTAGTTCATGTGGTGGTGTTAATGGGCCTGGGTGATCTAGCCACCACCCCATGGTGACTGTAATTTGCTTCTTTTTTGGTTATTGTTTAGTGTTTTGTGTAATTTTGTGTTAACTGGTATCTTCTTTCTCTACAGGAGCCAGTGAGTCTTGGTGGGACAGGAGAGGCTAGCTGCATTTATTCGGTGGTGTGTGCTTCACAGCGTGCTCAGTGTGCCAACACAACACCTTCCTTATGCTGAAGGTAGTGTTTGATGATTTTGGTGTGACTTGCAGTGGGTTTGGATGACCTCCTGAGCTGTAGCTGACCTGCCTTGTTCCTGACAAGCCTGGGCCTGGAGAACTGCTCAGTTTTAAAATCCTTATTGTGCTTCATGGGAGAGATTTGATATTTACATGTCAAGTTTTAATGATGCTTAAGTGTCATAATAAAATATAATTTTTTATATTCATACTCGTGTCTCACTCTCATGTTCCTTGCCTTGATTGGTAGAATTTATCTGTGTACCTTAATTTGGGAGTATTTCCCTGGTTCTCCCCCAGGGTGGCGGAGTTGGATTTACTAAATTTGGGATAAACGTTTCCCTCCACTTGGGAATGCCACATTTACATTTTTAATCTTTTGTGTGTGTGTGTGTGTGTGTGTGTGTGTGTGTTTGTTTGTGTGTGTGTGTGTGTGTGTTTCCAGATATCAGTAAATATGTATCTGGATATCTTGTGCATGCTAACACGATATTACTAGCGAAAGCACGTTTACATACATTCATCTTTTGGTAATGTGCTTGCAATTCAAGTGCCCTGGTGTATCACTAGGATTCATTTCCTTACACTAAATCACATTTATGAAACATGAACTCGTTATTCAGTGTTTTTGTTTTTTTTTTGTTTTTTTTTTCTTCTTCTTTTTGACAGTAATTAATTTAAAGCAGGACTGTTACAGAACGAGTTCAGTGTTTTGTGTGTAATGCGCTTCAGCATTGACATTCAGACACTTACAAATCAGTTAGTCTCCAATTTAATAATAAAATAGAACATTTCCTCAGCAGAGGTGATCTCAACCACTCCGACATAAAATTACACTTTTAATTTCACTCGGTTCACAACGTATTTTGCATCACTTTTAATAAATCGTTTATAATATGCACCTATTAAAGCCGAATCGCTGCCCTGATACGGTTCTTCATTAAAGATCTCAGGAACAATTTCTCTTTTAGATTTCAGTTTTCATTTCAGCACTGTAGTTGCAGTTTATGGTGTTTTTTTTTTTTTTTTTTTTTTTTTTTTCTTTGTGAAGTTGATGTGGTACTCGATCTGGTGTAGTGTGCTAAACCAAAAATTGGTCAAAGTATAGTAAAGTGTTCGGTTATATAATATTTATATCTAATATTACATTTACATCAAATTATTCATCTGCTTTTCTGAAATGGGGGGGAAAAGTCTAAAATCCTCTGATAAACAGTAAGCAAGTGTTATGTACATGTATTTATATTTAAATATACCTATAAGTATGTCAGGTTTGTTGTTTTTTTTTTAGTTTACATGTAATTCAAACATCTGAAATATCCAGGATATCCAAAATATCCTGTTGCTAAGTCCAGACTTCCAGCCTTTATTCTAGTAACTACACACATTTCCTATTAGTGCAATTTTGAACAATATGCTTTAGTATAAATAATGAAATAATAATCCAGGACTTTAAGGAGTTAAGATTTTGAGCTGTGAGGTCACTTCTTCATGAAGCTGGTAATGAGGTCCATGGGAATGGGGAAGACCACGGTGGAGTTCCTCTCCGTGGCGATCTCAGCCAGCGTCTGCAGGTAGCGTAGCTGGAGCGCAGCCGGAGACTCGGACATGACGTCTGCCGCCTCCTTCAGCGCGCATGAGGCCTTCATCTCTCCCTCAGCAGCTATCACCTGGAAAAGACGAACAGGAAGTAGATTATAGCATGCTTACTCATGTTATAAACCCAAGCATTCAATACACACCAAAAGGATGCCTTTAATTTTAGCGCTGATTGTATCTTCTAAATATGTTTCCTAATATTGCAGAAAGGCATGGTCGAATGTGAAGATGTGTCTAACGGATAATCAGCCGGATTGGTCAGCATCCTCTACCATCAGTCATCAGCCAGTCAGAGAGCTGCATGAACCCTGACCTTAGCGCGAGCCTCCCTGGTGGCCTCAGCCTCAGCAGCCATGGCTCTCTGTAAAGTCTGGGGCAGTTTGACGTCCTTCAGCTCCACCCGCTCAAGTTTAATCCCCCAGTTCTTAGACGCAGAATAGAGCACTTCCTGTCAGACAAAAGTGGTGATGGATGATTTCAAGGTTTAGACATTTTAGCTCAATTATTATGCGCGTGTGTGATGTAATTTAGGTTCAAATGTGAATAAATTGTTAAAGTTATAAGATTAAACACTGAATGTAGGCAGGTCCTTTAATATTTCAAAAGACTTGCAACATTCAAATGGAAAGAAATATCCAGGAACTATAAATGGATTTTTTTTAAAAAGTATGACGTGGTGTTCTTTAATAAATAAAAAATGTAAATGTAGAGAAAGTGCTGTGGTAAAAGGAATAAGATACTTTGGAATGTGCTGTTCTAGGAAAATAGTCAACTTCAGGGTGGTAAGAGTATCACTGCTTCATCACACCAGCTGCTCGTTGATTATTTTCCTATAACAGCACACCACAATGTGTAATGCAGTTTCTATAATGCGTGTTTTAAATGCGAATATTTAGGAATTTAGGAATAGTAATAGTAAGAAGACATTTTTTGGGATCTCCTACCTCCATCTGTTCTGCCATCTCCTCACGGTCTCGCAAAATGTCCGCCAAGCTCTTGGTGCCCAGCATGTTCCTCAGAGTGGTTTGCGCCAGCATCTGCGTAGCCAGATTAGCATCCTCCACTTTAATAATAGACATTGTAGGATTAAAGACTCTGTAATACACAACGCCGTCTACCAGTATGGTCACCGAGTCTTTGGTCAGCACCTGTAGTGAAGAACGTGAGCAGAAGCCGAAAATCAAAACAGTATTACTGTAGATCACGGTCATTACTTGAACTGAATTTGAGTCACTTTTAAAGCTAACTAAAAGATACTCAACTCCTGAGGAGGAATGTTGAACGACACCGTCCTCAGATCAACCTTGCGGAAAGTGTCCACGCACGGAAGGATCCAGAAGATACCTTTTTAAAAAAATACATGAATTAACCCTCATATTATGTTGAAAAAAAGTTGCATCCATTATGTTATGGGTCCAAATGACTTCCACAGTTTTAATACACACACAAAAAAACAGCAAAGAACAGCTTAAAACACTAAACCTTTATTATGGCTTGTCAGCGACTTCAAAAAGAAGAATTTTTTAGAACATACAATATGATATATAAACTGTATTTAGTTATTTTTAATGCATTTAACTGTATTTAACTTTTTTGAACCACTTAACTGTTTATTAACGTCATGGCCCCCAGAGACAATTCCACCTTTGGCCACTAGAGGCCACCCTGACTATCCTTGCAAAACTTCTTCTTCTGTTGTCTCCCTCACTTCCTGTCTAACCATACCCATTTGTTCATTAGTTTCTTCTGCTTGATTAGTGCTCTATTTAACCTTGGTTTTTCTCCTCAGTTGCTGGAGCATTGCATCAAGTTAGGACTCTCTCTCATGACAATTAAACCTTTTCTTTCTCTGTAACTGTAATGTAAAGATTTTTAATTTACCTAAAAATTAGGCTGTTGCAGAATAGGATAATAGATTTGACCTAAATAGGATGTTGTAAAGCTTTGTAACCTTAGTTGTGTAAGCTCTGTGCTTTGTAAACTTAGTTTCAGATCCTGTAGAGATGTTTTATTGTGTTTCTGAAGGGGGGCAGACCATCTTTTCCATTACTTGCCAACACCTGTATCCACTGAATCCATTTCTTGGAAATATGGAAATATGAGTAAGCTCCCTTTCATCCTCACAGGGCAGTGAGAACAAGACATGACATAATATCAATCAAAGAAATGTTTTAAGAGTCCAAATGACCCATAACATCATCTTTGTATACAAAATATGTTCAGACTTTCCACAACACATCAGTGTGTCCACAATTTGCATATATGCTCATGACCCTAAAATGAGGAAAAGGTCAAAGAATTTGAAGGAGAAAAAGACAAATTAACCAGTATATCAGATATCTCAAATGTGGAAATTGGTCAAATTGACCCATAACATAATTGGAGGGTTAAGAGTATATAAATGTCTATGTTAGAGATGTGGTGTATGATAGAATTTGAACTCACCGGGTCCCTTCGCTCCACCGAGGAGTCGCCCTAAGCGGAAAATAACTGCTCGCTCATATTCTTTGACAATCTTTGAATCAAACAGGACAATTGATTATGAGGAATAAATACACGACCTTGTGAATTCATGATAGACTAAATATTAGTTTGTGATTAGTACATGCCTTAACTCATCATTAGTTCATGTTTAAGTAAATATTAATTCAGGTATTAGTGCAGGATTATTCAGGTACTGTTATTGTAAAGTGTTACCATGTTCATTAAGAACATATTACAGTATATTATTATAGATTATTATTATAGATATATATCTAAAAAATAAAACCAAGACAGTTCTCTAAATTAAAAAAGAAAACAAAACAAATGATGTGTTCTTACCTTTAAGCAGCACCATACAGAAATTGGGAAGGTCATGAGAATGAGAAGATAAGACAGAGCCGTGAGGAGAAGCCCACAGAAACCAGAGCTCTTCGACCGACCCACATCTGCTCGAGGAATTGTAATTAAGTCAATTGTAAGTAAAAATCCTTAAATAATGAGTAAAACAGGCTTGTATTTGTTTTAATGCCCTACCTGTCTGGGATTCTTCATTTACATCACCAAGGACATTGACATCCACTTTGCTGCGAGTCCTTTCAGTCATATTGCACACTAAAGCCTGAGTTACTGCGAGCGAAATTCACACTTTACTTAATAAACCATGTTAAATTCAGCCCTCTTTTCGCAGTCCCAACCTTTCCCCCCCCCACACACCCAAGTCAACAAGGGATCCAGGTGCTAAGCAACAATCTCACCAAATAATTGTTTCAAATGTTTACTTAAATCACATGACTCTTCAAATATGCCCTTAATGCCATATTGTTTAATGTATACTAATTAAATGTCTATATGTATGCGTTTGGTAATGGAGTGATTACTGTATATAAACAATAGATAGAGAGAGAGAGAGAGAGAGAGAGAGAGAGAGAGAGAGAGAGAGAGAGCGAGCGAGCATGAGCATATTTAAGTAAAGGTCAGTGGGAATAAATGACCCATAAAGGTGATGTTGCGTCATTGCCACATGAACACACTGTCACCTGACTGTGTTAAAGAGAAGTGTTTGGAAAAAATAACATCTGCACCTGAGTACTACACAATAACAAGCTTTTCGTAATAAGAGAGATGATCATTAGTCTGTAACAAGTTGAGTCTAATTAGGCCCTCAGTCCCTGTCCATAGAGTTTATCTTCATCATTTACATTATATTGTTTAAGTCTTACTCAATGCTTCGTTTCTAAAATCAGATTTTGTCATATTCACATGACTGTAAGAAAAAAATTCTTCATGCCAACTTGCTGTCTATCAAAAGAGTATCTTTTTTTTTAAAAAATACACAATTTATATTTGCACACATGAACGAAAAGTTTGTTGTTAGATACATTTCTCACGTCTAGGGCATGAGTTTTTATCACGAGTAGAACTGTATATATAGTAAACAATTTGATATGGAAGATTGTGTGTGTGTGTGTGTGTGTGTGTGTGTGTGTAGTTATATACTGTTTCTATACACAGTATATCAACCGCTGGTTGATTCCATGATTGTGTTGCCATTTGTGTCACTGTCTGTATTTAAAAAAAAATATATGTTCATAAAGTAAAGGTAAAAAACATTTTTTTTTTTTTTTTAGCATTTTGCCTGTCCCAGCCCACTATAAGTGCACATTATCTTTAAATAGATCATAATAGATTGTAAATAGATTACCTTTTGAGATTATAACTTCTTTCGAAATCTATATTAATGTGCTTTGTCCTGTTAAATGTATATGAAGTGTAAAGTGTCCTTGAGCTTGTGGAAAGGCGCTATATAAGTAAATCTTGCTATTATTATTATTACACATTATGAAAAATGTACATTTTAATGTCCCACTACTTTCACTCAACTCTGTTACCTGAACACATTCACCCCTATGAAATATTTGGAGTATTCCACAGGAATGTCCAACCGGAAGTTACATCATTTCCTGAAATCTCTCTTTATAGATTTATTTCTACCACACTTCTGTTGAATTCTCAGGTTTATATTAAGGAGCTAATATGTTATCATTTTATGTCATCACTTGTATGAAGGATGCTCCATATAAACTAAAATGTTTATTATTTGAACGGGTTTAAAAACTCGCTCATATGCTTGTCGCTGTGCTGAAATTGTCTGTAAGGGGACATTTCTTTAACGTTTGTGGAAAGAGTTTCCAGTGTCAGTGGGAAAGTCTTCAGGATAGATTCAAGAGGATTACACTCTTTTCCTATAACAGCACTCCTTATCTTGTCGTGTTCCCTTACATAACATGTACCAGTCCTCTTCCTGCTTTGTATTCTGATACTGATTCTTCCCATCTCTTGAAAACACAAACTTATTTAGTCCGTGCTCTGGGTTTCATTATCCCTTTTTGCCCTGAGACCTCTCCATACGTTTCTGGGTTCTTATGCAGTTGTACACTAGGGGGCAGTGTTACTCAGTGATCCATCTGTGTTAGTCACGATGCTTTTACTGTACAACAGCCTTTAAAATAAACCCTTTATCAAGACCTTCTTATGCAACTACACAAGACGACTGATGATAGATATTGATAGATGATTGGCATAATAAGTTTTTAGAGAAGTGATTTATTTATTTATTTATTTCACGCACATAGGGTACATCATTGATACACGTTTTGCCATAACTCTATTACAACCACTTATATTTTCCACTATTATCACTTATTCATCACCTCACTTATCTCTCTCTCTATATATCTCTATCTATCTATGAGTTTACACCCAAATATACCTTCCACATTTAACGGAAGACGGTTATGTTTAATTATGTAGAGTTTAAGAGTTTTTTATTTCGAATACATGCCACCGTACTGCGGTTTAATTCAATGATCCTGATTAGGAAAATAAACCATGAAAGCCATAATTGATCTTTATCCCCTATCAGGAAATGATGTTAACTGAATGATGTGGCTGAATGTGCTCCTGAGCCTCCTAAGCTCAGCGTAGAGAGGATGAGAAGGATGGTCCATGATCGCTTTCAGCTTCCCTCTCATCCTCTTCTCAGTCATTTCCTCCACCCAGTCCATTTCCATCCTTACCACAGAGCTGGCCTTCCTCACCAACCTGTTCAGTTTGTTGGCACCAGAAGTCCCAATAAGACCTCCGCAGCACACAACAGCAACGAATATACCACCGGCGACCACAGACCATCATGGGAGATGATTTTTTTGTGTGTGTGTGTAGATGTTGAGGTAAATGTGCACTAGTAATGGATAGGAGAACTTCTCCACTTTATTCCCTATCAGGAAATGATGTTAACTGATAACCAGCTTCCTGTTCGATGTCTGTTCAGAAACCTTGTGACAAAAACTTCTCAAGCATTCAGAGAATGATCTACAGTGTGTGTGTTTGGGAATGGGGGGGGGGTGGGGGGTTGATCAGGTTTACATCTTTATCAGTTGAGATCAGTTCTCATCATGATGTGTACATAGCGATCATATGCATTCACACCCTGCGCCAGATCCTACCCATGTGAAACGTGCATGGAAGACACTGTGGAGAGGTGTGTCCGAGGGTTGGCAGTTCCACTGTATTTTGGAAGACGACTCCAGGCAAAGGTGTGTTGACAGGCTGGGGAATGATGAGCTTGGGGTGTGGTGCAAAGAATGTTCTAACGATTTTTGTTTATTTTTACACCATAGATCTTAAATGTGGATCTCAGCAACACAAGCGCCAGGCATTCCTTTCTGACTCACTCAACTGCATGTTGTCTTGTTATGGGTTTTATATTCCAGTTGTCTATTGCTTGTATTCTGCACCAACACTGGGGTGTGGAGGGTTCTGGAGTCGTGCAATCTGAAGAGAAAGCACGCCAGCTCTCATGCCAGTTGCTGCACCCTTTATGGCACATACTTAATGCTAACATGTAGCTCTTGGCCTTAATATCTGATTTAGGCATCATGGGAAAAGTTTTATAGGAGAACTTCTCCAAGCATTGGGTTATTCATTTGTTTTTCATTCGTTCATTCATTAACCTGGCCAGGGTGGCAGTGGATCCGAAGCCTATTCCAGGAACACTGGGCGTGAGGTGGAACTACACCGTGAATGGGATGCCAGTCCTTCTCAGGGCACCATACACACATTCACACACATATTCACACCTAGGAGCGATTTAGAGTAGCCAATCCACCTACTGGCATGTTGCATGTTTTTGGGAGTTTTAAATAAACGTGAGAACCCAAAGGAAACCCACACGGACATGAGAAGACTCTGTGCAGACAGGAAGAAATAAGAGCTTGGGGTTGAACCGGCGTTGAACACTGGTTACAAATTCAGACCCATACACCAATAAGTCAGGAACCAATGAGGGTACCAAGAAGCACAATCTTTACTCTGTCAACCAACGTTAATGCCATGTTTAACCTATAAGGAAAAAATAAATGCTAAGTACAAAATTATGTATATGTACAGTAGTTGAACTCCCATTTGTTCCTGACTTTTTGGACACCCAAAAAGTTATTAAGAACCAATAGTACATTCGTTAATTTTGGTTTTTTTGAGAAATTAAGATTCCAGTCTGCAATCAGTGTCAAATATTGTCTTAAACACCCTGTAATTGGGGTACTGCTCGGCAGGCTAATGTTACCTTATGCTAACACTCCCTCTGTTATGATATTCCCTCTGCTATTCCTAATTTTTTTGGCAGAGCCTCTTAACACCAAGTAAAATGTAGCACATCCCATTAAACACAACAGAAATTCTAAGTACATTCAAACACACAAAAAGACAAGACAGTACCTCTGTTTTAAATGAGATTTTTCATTTTCCAGAATTTTCCTCATCCTGTAACTGAGACTTTTCTGTTTATAGTCATTTAAATTATGCTCTGGATTATCAGAGGTTTCCAGTATTTTTTTTTGTCAGCTGAACAATTCAAGCTAAATGATTTGCCGTGAGACTTTAAGCAGGTTAACCAATCAGCAAATTTTCTCTCCATTTACACATTGTGATAATGAAAATTCAGTGAATCGTGTGACGTACATTATAACATTATAATGGACGGAGACTCTGAAAGAGTTAAAAATGACAGATGACAACACCTCCCCCTCAGGTTTCAGAAAAACACAGCGTCCACTGGGTATTCCAAAGGCTATTCTTTAAGGTGGAAACATGGACGTATTTTAGACCCAGTTCTGGCACTGGCACACCCTTACAGACCTTGGTTAAAGATAAAAGCACTCCATGACACTGAAGAACACTGAAACCTCTAAAACTCTCCATTCACAGTCAGCAGGAGGCTCGAATGAAGACAACCAGGATCCACAATTCTGATTGGTCAGAAGGTGTTGAATAATTTCCTATAGCAGCAGTTTGGAGAGTAGTTCCAGCTGCAAGGCAGCTCACAGGTTTACCTTAATGTGCTCGTTTCTACAGCAACGTTTCTATAGAGACACCGAGACCTTTATTTCACACACTTCACATAAAACAGATTAAAAACCGTAAGTTATTGTTGATATTGTGAACTTGTCTTTAAGCAAATCTCGCATTTGTAGAAGCAGTCTCCAGTGTTACTAACAAGAAATGTAACTATAAATGGATAAAAAGTACACTGCATCATTCAAGAAAGAAATCATTTTAATCATTGGCAAATTGCTGTCATATAAGAAATCTGTTACTGTGTTATAGGAAAATGATGAACTATCTGGTGCAAACTGTAACTTTTTAGTTATTTTCCTATAGCTGTACATCCCACTGAGTTTTATTCTTTTCTCAGATTGTCCGCTGACTCTGACTTTTCATCCAGAGTCGAAGATGAAACAAATGGGATCAGTTCGTGTGAAAGCATCCACATGCTACAAGAAGGTCAGAGGTCATCTGCCTGGACATGTCCCTAGCTGACGGCACCGAACTGTTCAGTGCCATGACGTGCAAATTGTGGTTGAAGAAGCAGTTTATACAATAACAATTAATGAAAATGCATGAGCAGATTCCAAACCACACCTAACAGCTAACCACACCTAACAGCATTAACAATATTTATTTTGTTAAAGGTGTTATAACTATTCCTACTTTATATTCCATACATGGTGATGGAATTCAGGGAAAGCAAAAACAGTGAAATGTTACACAAGTTCACACGCTAGTTCATGCTGTACAGGTGCAATCAAAATGATTCAACCCACATTGCAAATCAGATTTATTTTCAAAATGTGCAGACTTTCAGCTGTTTGTGATGAACAAATCATACAAAAGTGATTGAAATAGTTCAACACAAGGAATGCTTCAACTGGTTTCCCCCAAATTCATTTTCAGTTGAATTTGGGGAAATAAACCTGATTTGCAATGCGGGGTTGAATCATTTGGATTGCAACCGTATGTTGTGGTTAAACAGAACTGTATAACAACCGAAAACATTTCTCTTTTGTACTAACTGTACTGCTATTATCACTGGCAGTAAGACTCACAGTATTATTTGTGGTATAACTGACTGATAACTGTGCCTAATGTACAGCACTGTTTTGTGTTGATTTTGCCGTATGATTTGGATCGTTGTCCTGTTCCAGGAGAACCCCATCCATCCATCTTCTATACCGCTTATCCTTTTCAGGGTCACGGGGAACCTGGAGCCTATCCCAGGGAGCATCGGGCACAAGGTGGGGTACACCCTGGACAGGGTGTCAATCCATCGCAGGATTACATACATTACATACACATTCACACGCCCATTCATACACTACGGACACTTTGGACATGCCAATCAGCCTACCATGCATATCTTTAGACTGGGGGAGGAAACTGGAGTACCCGGAGGAAACCCCCGCAGCACGGGGAGAAACTCCGCACACACACAGGGCCACGGTGGGAATCGAACCCCCGACCCTGGAGGCGAATGTGCTAACCACCAAGCCACCGTGCGCAGAGAACCCCATGTTTCATTTATAACATCCTACAACTTTATTGATTTTTTGCAAAATTGTTGGCTTTTTTCTTTTCCATTCAAATAACAAACAGCAAACGTTTACCCTTGGCTGTATATTAGCCAAATCTTACTGAACTCTATTATAAAATCAGAGGTAATTCACTTCATCATTTAGTTAAAAGAACAGGTTCGTGGTTTGTTGCTTGTCACGCTGGATAAAGGACTGTTCAACGAGTAAAAGAACTAGGTAAAAAAATATCTGTTGGGTGTTTCTGAATAAACTAATGATTAGAGCAAACTAATTTCATATCTGTATGTGTATGTGTGATCATGGCTGATTATTTTCATAGAATACCATGACAGAGTGTTTAATTCCTTACTTTAAGGTAATGAGATTTCCACAGACTTCTTTGCTCTAGCTTTCATGTCGAACGCATGACTATTCCAATGACATAAATAAATAAATCATCTCGTTACAAATGATATTGAAATTGAAATTTATACGTTTGCAGTAAAAGCAAAATCAATTTTCCCCTCACATTCCTTTTAATTCATTGTTCATTTCCAATATCACAACAAGTCTGAGAGAGTCAAGAGTTTATATTTCATGACTTGAATTATTTAGATTCTTTCGTTTTAAATGGGGCAAGAATGATTTCTTTCATTTCCCCCTGAGCCTCTACAGTCGTGATTGCGTCTCTATGTGTAATTAGAACTGTGATGATTAAGAATGTGATGAGCTCTCCTGCTGAAGAGGAGAAGAGGACTGATTAATTTAATAGACTCTCTAATTAGCAGCCTGCTTTTAAATCTGTGCCGTATCTAATTGGATATCAGGCTGAGTGGCAAACACAGTGTCTCATATTTTCAGTGTTTCCGCAGCCGCTATCTTATCTATTGAATTTTCATAGCCTGGAGGTTGCTGTCTGTTTAAATCTAGTTCACACGCTTGTTTGCCTTAATCAAATTGATTAATTGTTTCAAATGAAGAGTCAACCCGTCAAACATGAAATGCTTTGTGACTTTATAGATGATTTTTTTTCTTAGTAAACAAGCTAGACCTAAATCTGATTTAGTAATTTTAGTAAATTTAGTAATTTGTTACTCTGAGCATAGAATTTTAATATATAAAAAGGTTTTATTGCAGAGCTTTTGCGGTAGATTTTGTGTAAAGATTGAAGAACTCTTTTCAAGATATAGATTTTTATATATGTAACACTAACAGGTATAATGTCAAATGAAAAAAACAACAACTTCCCAACTACTATCTTTATCAGTAGCATTTAAAATAATTATAAAAATATTTATACTACACATTTATATATAGTTATTTTAAAATGTTGTTTAAAATTGTTTAAACGATATTTTCTATTTTTTCAGTACCTTTTCACTAATAACACATTTCAGTACTGTGGTTTGTTTGTTTATATTTTTATGATAGCAAGAACATACTGTATTCAGAAGCTGCATTTTTCTTTATCTAAATCTTTTTTTAACCCTTTCTTGCAGTACACTGGCAGCACATGAAATTCACTTATGGGGCACTTTCAATCAGTTTAATCAACTGAATCATTTAATCTCCGCAGGTCTGCTATAAGACTGGTCAGGACACTGTTGGGTTTCTGTGTGTAGAGTATCATGACTCAGGGTGATGGGAAAATGGAGGGGTGTGAGCCCCCTGCTGGACAAACCATTTACATGTCTCCATAATAACATTGGTACAGAGATAAAACAGACAGAACGACTAAAGCTTTTTTGAGAGTGAAACACCGTATACAACTGCCACAATAAAATTATAACATTTAAACCTAGTAGGCTAAGTGAAAAAAATCTGAAAACCTCAAATGTCTGCTTTCATATGAACCATTAACCTCTCTGGAGTGTGACCTCAAAAATACATTCAATGCCGAACACGGGTACGCCCGAAACGGCCACTGGTAAAAGTGTCTCTACACATGCCGAAGATTTCTACACAGTACTGTATGCCAATACAAACAATCACAATGCTCAACATTTCTACTTTCAACCAATTTGAATGGAATATTTAACACAAATTTAAGATCCACACTTCTTCACAATCATCCCTTTATTTAACGGTTTGTACCCGTGACTGTCCCCAAAAAATAGACATGAAAACATCTGATTCCAACACACATACGATACACCCATCGAACTGTACTTTACAAGCAGACATGTTTCTTTGGGTAAACCCTGTACGGGCGATGAATTTCGTCCACATTATACAACACGCATTTTGAAATTTTATATACTTTATACTCATGATAAACGATGAGTCAATATTACAAGCAAAAACTGCGTATATAAGAATGAGCAGGATGTCAGAATTTCAAACACATCGTATAAAAATATCCACATCTGCTAAGGCTTTCTGTAGGTGACTCACAGTCGGATAAACACGCTATGCTAATGTTACTCTGGCAGAAAAGCTCACGGGGATAATGACGGCTGTGTCAAGTTGTTCTAACACCAATGCGGTTCTTTTAAAAGCCCCAGGGAACCTAAAAGTGTAATCTAATGTGCCTAATGTGGGTTTATACAGAGAAACATGGTGTGTGTGTGTGTGTGTGTGTGTATGAAGTGTGAATCACTGATGACTCGTAATAGCTACATGAACTAACATTCCTTTCCCTTTGGATGCAGAGTGGGCGGCAGTAAGCTAATCTTGGGGAAATCTTGCGTAAGGTTCAGCCGTACTAATTACAAACCTGATGATACTTGTCCCTTTCGCAAAGCTGTAAGCAAAACTATGCAATCCTGCTTGAACCTTTTATTTGACTCTTTGATGAAAGCTAATCTAGCTAACAAAAGCGCTGCTAGTGGACAAACACAATGCTAAAAGGCATAGCTTAAAGTGCTGACTCTATAACTGGATTAATTTGTACATTCCTGAATTGTACTTTAGTGGCATGGCAAGCTTAAAGACTCACACCGTCAATCAAATGTGCTCGTTAAAATATTATGCCACGCCTACCTGACAGTTCTCAGATCAGTTAGCCAATTTTAGCTGGTTTTGAATAGTGTGTTATCATATTTCTGTATTATTTTTTTTTCAATTTACCGTAAAATATTTTTATGGTACCGTGCATATATTTGAAATATTTTACACTGAACTCAAGTCACATGACCTAGACTTCACATTAAATTCGATATCATTCGGTGATTGTAACAATCAGTAAGATTTCCATTGAAGGAAAATTCTTCAGGACAGTCCAGGAGGTTTACGCTTTTCAGTTTTCTGGCTATATGTATGGGTTTTTTTTTCCATCCATCCATCTTCTATACCGCTTATCCTTTTCAGGGTCATGGGGAAACCTGGAGCCTATCCCAGGGAGCATGGGGCACAAGGCGGGGTACACCCTGGACAGCGTGCCAATCCATCGCAGGGCACAATCACATACACACTCACACACCCATTCATACACTACGGACACTTTAGACATGCCAATCAGCCTACCATGCATGTCTTTGGACTGGGGGAGGAAACCGGAGTACCCGGAGGAAACCCCCGCAGCACGGGGAGAACGTGCAAACTCCGCACACACAGTGCCATGGTGGGAATCCAACCCCCGACCCTGGAGGTGTGAGGCGAACGTGGTAACCACTAAGCCACCGTGCACCCTGGGTTTTTTTTTTGCTTTATTAAAAAAAAAAAGACATAAAAAAAGAGACACTGGCGAGGGATCGACTGTTTATAGCTTCTGTAATGTAAGCTAGAACAGGAGCTAACTCGTTTTGCGCTAATTCAATTGATAAATGTAACAATAAGTACTGTAGATAAATAGTACAACATGTTGTTCTTTAATAAACAAAACAATCATATTTGTTGACAAATTGCTATAGTATAAGAGGAATAAAACACTTCGCGACATGCTGTTATTGGAAAACAATCGACTATGTAGAGGCAAGAGTAACTCCACTTAGCGTTGGGCGCCATCACACATCACTACAGCTGATTATTTTCCTAGAACAGCACACCCTCTTGTGTTTGTGTCTCACTTAATATACTACGATTAATTGCTAATGTTTAATATTGAAACGGCATTAACTCTGAACTCAAAATGTAAAACTTGGGATTTGATATTTATAGTTGACAAGCCCCTGAAAAATAAAACTCCAAAGCTAATCTATAAGCAGTTTTAATCTGCCTTATTTTTTTGCTGGCACGGAGGTATTTTCGAGCTGGCACGACTCTATTTCGTTCTAGCCGCCACTTTAAACTAATCTCTTTATGTGGATCCTGTAACGGCTTTCACCCGTCTTAATTACAGTAATTGAATTGCTCTCAGTGTTTGCTGCCAATTAGCTGAAGATTTCCTTCTGCAAACGAGTGCGCTTTCTGATGGCTCTCTGTGAGGGAGGGAGGGAAGGAGGGAGGGAAGGAAGGAAACAGAGAGCAGGATGAGAGAGGATACGCAGGAATGAAGGCATGATTACGGATTTGGCTTGTTAGGCGAAGAGGAAACCTAGATTAATGAAATAATTGGCGTGATTCGTTTCAGGGCATAGCAGCAAAAGCCGTCATAGAAAAGAGTCAAGTGTGTCACAACGTTAACACTGAGATTTGTGTTAGAAGACCACGTACAAGTATGTAGACGATGTAGCGTTCGCGTAAACCGTGGAACGTAGTTTGTATTTTACACCTCCATTGCGCTGTCTGATTTTGGCGTCTTGGAGATCCAGAGTGTTGACTGGTCCACTCTCGTTTTCGTCTGTGGTCTTCTGTCCAACGTGGATGAAAGAGAAAAGTAAATATTTAACAAATACCTGCTATTTGTCTTTTTTAAAAATTATTATTTGTGGCTCAATTGCTGTAAGGTTTCCACTACTACATGTGAAATGTTCACTTGAATTTTTCAGTGGTGTAGCAATCAGACAATTTGGATCGACGATGGAAATTATTAATATTATTGTTAATAATATCCAATAATGTAATATATATAATATATTTATTATATTATTATTATAATATTATAATATATTTATTATATTATTATTATAATAATATTATATAATAATTATTATTATATATATAACTTTTCACATGATCAGATATTCACACATGAAAAACACATGATCATGTGTAAATTGTTTGATTTTTCCATAAGTGATTATAAACATATATACTCTTCAGCTCCTAGAAATAATATGCGACTCCATTTTAAATGAAATCAGAGAAATAAATCCAGCTGTCACTTTAATAGTCCCAGATTATTACACTGAGCCTTGAGAGTGACAGCGATTGTAAAACAGAAGCCTCACATCTGCTTCGGAGCTGTAGGCGTTTACCCCGAGGAGTTGAACGCACGCCAGAAAGCCTTTTACTGCACAGAGTCAGGCCTGCTGAGTGACTGGAAATCTGTTAAAAACACATCACTCTGTGGGAGTCGCTGGTTAATAAATATAATGAGTTACATAAATAAAACCCTTGATGTTCTGCCAAGCACGAGGCTTTTGGGGTTTGAGGGTGATCGTGGACTAAGCTTTATACATTATTAAGAGGGAGAGAAGAGGATTTTGGTTGTTTGATTCCAGAAATGTCTAAATCGACTCCGATTCAGTTTAAAGAATCGACTCCAAAAATTCCAGCATGGTATGCTCGGACGTACACACATACTGTGTGGCATCATGATGTAATGGATAATAAGGGATGAATAAAACTGTGTCCTACATGTGAAAATAAAGGAATAGTGTTTAAAAGTCATGTGAAAATATGTTATAAGTGTGTTTAAAAAAAAATAATGTGAAAACAAATCATGTAGATATCACATGTAAATAAATGAATCGTGTAAAAATCATGTAAAAATAAATGAATCATAGAAATCACATGTAAATAAATGAATCATGTCGAAATCTCTTGTGAAAATAAATGAATCGTGTAGAAATCACATATAAAAGTAAATGAATCATGTCGAAATCAAATGCAAAAGTAAATGAATCGTGTAGAAATCAGATGTAAAAATAAATGAATCATGTCGAAATCTCTTGTGAAAATAAATGAATTGTGTAGAAATCACATATAAAATTAAATGAATCATGTCGAAATCTCTTGTGAAAATAAATGAATCGTGTAGAAATCAGATGTAAAAATAAATGAATCATGTAGAAATCAGACGTAAAAGTAAATAATAAAGTGGCACATTCATGTGCGCTTAGCATCATGTTGCTGTTTTACTGCTTCGCTAATTGCCAGATGTGCTGCGGTATTTGGATAACACTTCGCGAGTGTAATTACCGCGAGGCTGTGCTGTTTGTAATGTGAGTACGTTATTTGTAATCACCTCTTGCTTAGCATCTGGACGCAGCACGTCCCCGAGGCCACGAGGATGAGCAGGAGCAGAGGAATGGTCGGGATGATCACATAAATCAGCAGCATACCTACAAAAAATAATATATTCATATGCTCGGTTAAATACCTGAGACAGGGTGGTTTTAACGTTTTGTGTTAAATGCTGATGAGCGATATTACTTGAGTGTCCTGTCACGGTGACATAAAGGCTTTCCTCCTCATAGACATCAGGAGTTTTCGTCTCTTCTTCATGTTCTGCTGAAAGATTCTGGTGTAAATGAATATGCGTGTACATGAAGTGACGCGGTCAAAGATTCCACCTCGGCTTACCTGCATCACGACTCACAGGCCTGTCTCCATGCTTCTTCACCAGGTGGCTCTCTGTATTAACAACATTTATACCACAGCACTGTTGAATTCTTGAATCTGACTGGTCAGAAGGTGCTGATTAATTTTCATGAAGTTTTCCGCCACAGGAAAGTCTTCAAGACTTTGCGCTTTCCGGTTTCTCTGTAACACAACTGACTTTTATTGACTTTAAAAAAGAAAGAACGTGAAAGTGAAAGAACAGCCGTTTAGACTGACTATAACAAAAGTGATAACCGGAACTAACTTGTTTTGAGGATGTTCCACAACAAATGTAACTATAAATGGATAAAAAGCAGTTGTTGTTTATTAATAAATAAACAGTGTAATTACTGGCAAATTGATGTCGTAAAATTTTTTATTTATTATTTTTTGCTTCAAACAGATGATGAATGTAAAACTTTTTTTTTTTTTGGAAACACACTTTTTTTTTAACCTCCTGACCAATCAGGTTATAATATAGAGGACAAAGTATTCTTAATACGTCTTAAGTCTTGTTAATGTGCGTACCGTGTATGAGCAGATTTACGAATTGAAAATATTTTCAGTATGAGTTGTAAATAAACAAGCACCTCATCGCCAGAGTTACAATCAGGTCCATAAGTATTTGGACAGTGACACAATTTTTTGCCTACCTCCTCCAGAGTGCTCTCGACTTGGCTAGATGTTGTGAAGGGGTTTTTCTTTGTCGAGGAAAGAATTCTGCGATCATCCACTTTAGTTGTCTTCTGTAGTCTTCCAGGCCTTTTGGTGTTGCTGAGCTCACCATTTCTTTTCTTCTTTTCAAGAATGTACCAAATTGTTAATTTGGCCACTACTAAAGTTTCTGCTGTCTCTCTCATAGGTCTGTTTTGTTTTGTTTTCCAGCCTAATGATGGCCTCCTTTACTTGCATCGACATCTCTTTGGACCACAAAGAGAGATTGAGAGATCCCATGAACACCTACCAAATGCAAATTCAACGCTTGGAATCAACTCCAGACCTTAATTTGTCCAGATCTCCTTAATTTATCATGAAATAACGAGGACACAGGCCACACCTGGCCATGAAAGTGCTTAATTAGTCAACTGTCCAATTACTTATGAATGAGCCTGTGAAAACGGCAGGATTCTGTAAAAAAAAATGGCTGCAATTCCTAAACGGTTAATGCAATATTTTTGTTAAACCCCTTGAATTAAAGCAGAACGTCTAACGCTTCAATCACATCTTGATTGCTTCATTTCAAATCCATTGTGGTGGTGTACAGAGGTAAAATTGTAAAAATTGTGTCACTGTCCAAATACTTATGGACCTGATTGTTCAACAATCTTTACTTCATCTGCATTACTGAGAATAAAATGGTAATATCGATATGTTTAATGCTGTGGAACATCTGCAAAACAAGTTAGCGCCTGTTATCACTTACCTGTATATTATAGCAGGTATAAACCGTCATTCCTTCACCAGCTTAGTCGTCATGTTACAGGAAAAAAAACCAAATAACGGAAAGCACATAGCACTCTGTCCTGTGGTAGAAAACTTCCTGACTGTTACGAAGTTCTGACACTTTGGAAAGTCCTTCAGTGATTACACATCTTTCTTTATTAAATAGCAACACATGTTTTAATGAGTTCATCATTAGGCTTAGATTACATAGATCGTTCGCCACATGAGTCCCTGTCAATGAGCTGTTACTATGGAAATGACAATAATGATAGTTGTCTGTTTTTCACCCAAAAATGCAACTATATGCTTCTCTGGTTCCTCGATGTGTTCTTCAGCATGCGTTGTTTCACTACATGTTTTCCAGACTGTGTTGTCGTGTACGTGCTGCTGTACCTGGCTCGTACTTGCAGATGAAATTATGCTTCATGCTGCACCTGTCATCGTTCCACTGATAAAGGTACGATCCTCCTAGACCAGCCGGAGCAGTGGGCTGATGGTACATCACTACGCATGCCTCCCCTCCGCAGGACGGCTCATCGAAGTACCAGTTCCTATTAGAGACCAAGAGCGTGATAAGGAATGATACACAATGTTCTCAGCTCAACATAGACATACAGTAACCACAATAAACCATCTAACCCGCACACCTGAACTGAGATACGCTTCCGTCCGTCCAGCTGTACAGATCTGGGCAGGAAGTGTAGCTCGCGTATTCCCCTGGACTCCCACTGTCTATACGAGTCAGACCGATCCAGAAATCTCCATCGGCAATACCCGGACCTGAACTGGTCCTACTGAGATTCTGCAGAAGCTGCTCGATGTGCCGTTGTTCAGTGAAGTTCTCCACGCTCAGGAGCGAGCCACCGTCCACCTCACACACTTGCTGAGCTTCCCAGAAGGCCACGCGGCTCGACACGTCGCTGAAGTACGCGATTTTATAGCACGACTTCTCAGGACCGCCATGACACACTGTCTGGCCTAGAGAGAGTGCAAAGGAGCTTATGCTTTAATATGAAGAATTAAATGATCTCCTTTACAGTCTTCCACTTGTTTTATATGAAGTCATCATACTAAGTCAGCAGTCTGATTTATTATTTTTTGTTTCGAATCCACCCTTGTAAACTTATTTACAGTATTATAAAGATCAGATTCATTCATTACGTCATCTTTAGTAACCACTTCAGGGTCGGATCCGGAAAATCCGGCGCTTGTGGCAGGAATAAACCCTGGATGGGATGTCAGTCAATTGCACACACATGCACACACACATGCACACACACACTCATTCACACCTAAGGGCAATTAAATATCACCAATCCACCTACAGGAGTGTTTGTGGGAGGTGGGAGGAAACCTGAGGAAACCCACATTAGGAGAACGTGCACAGGCAGTAATAAAAAGACATAATGTAAAAAGATCAGAAATAATTAGAAATATTGATTCATGGTGAATGTTCTCATAGCAGAACCATTAGCTACTTTGGCCTGGCCAGGATTGTTGGAGTGTAGCCAATCCATAACCTCCATCCATGTAACCTCCATCCATCCATCCATTTCCTTTTGTACTTCTGTCAGACTTCATTACAAACATAATAATGACAACAATAACAATTACAATAACAATCACAAAAAGCAACAAAATCTTTTCAAGCAACAAAAACGGATCTTTATTTTTAGTCTTCTTATACGTTAGATTTACTGGAGAAATTTCATAGTGTTTCATTTCCAAATCTATTGGAATACCAGAGACGCCATATTTGGGTGAAATCATAAACCATCTTGTAAAGTGCTGAGCATGGTGGTGTGCTCACGGAAGAGAAAGATAACAGCGATTAATCCGTAGACTCTTAAAAATCTAATAGCAATTTTAGCTCACTGCCCGTGAGGTACTTTAAATAATTGCCTGGTCCAGATCTGCACTATCATCAGTTTAAAGCCAGTGATGCGCCGGAGCTACCTGGGCAAGTCTGGACTCAGCAATTTTTTTTTCCCACAATAAATTTCTCTTCTTTTACTCCATCTCTCTCAGTACAAACACACGTTTAAAAGCTAAACTGCACCCGACCTCTCGTCCTCGTCCAGGATCGTGCTATTCCTGCATTGTTCTGGATTCATATTAACGACACGGTTTTGCTCTTTTCCTTTCAAACGCCCACCAGTCCAGTCCTGAAAATTCAGCTTAATGGGTTCATTGTAGGTTCTAAACACTGAGATTATTCACACACCCACACTCGTTTGGATTTATTTGGGTCATTTGTGGGGGAAATCAGATTGTTTTTTTCTTATCACAAAATGATATCTTCACTGTATGAGATAAAACTGCAATTAAAATGAGTAAGGTTAGTAAACAAAACGAAAATGTTTAGTGAATAAAGCAATGAATAATTTAGCTGATATTGCACAGGTATCCCATTGATCATGGACCATTAATACAGAGCACATTTTATACATATTTAATAACCTCTTAACCTGTATTTATTCCCCATGTGGGCTTTTTGTCTTAATAAATAAATAAATAGACAGACAGACAGACAGACAGATAGATGTATAGATGAAGTCAGACACTTATACATATACAGATTCTTTAGATTTTTTATCTTTGTTTATCTTAAAATGGCATGATATCGGCTACGAATTTTGATTCCGTCTAAATAACAAAATATTAAAAAGGAAAATTGTCGATCCAAATTGTAAAATATATATTTTTTAAATAGGCTAAAACTGCATGCATAAAATAATAATTAAATAAATAAATCTTCTAATTTCCCAAATGTATAACATTAAGGTCTAAAATATGTAATGAAGACAGTTGTGTTTAAAAAAAAAAAAAAAAAAAAAATCATTTATGAACATGCAAATTTTCACACTGCTGCATGAGGCAAAGAGATAAACAAAATCAACAACAAAAAACACGCAAAACAAATCAGTTGTTTATAAACAAACAAAACAAGCTAGTTTTCTAACCCTAACCCTGGCACAAAACTTTTTACTTTAATTTTTTTTTTATGTAGAAATTTGTAGATAGGTAGATACACAGACAGACAGATAGACAGACAGATAGATAGATAGATAGATAGACAGACAGACATACAGATAGATAGATAGATATGAGCCTTAAATTTGCACTATTTCCATAAACTCACCGCTCACTACTCGGGCACCGCGGCAGCTTGCGACCCAAACAGTCAAACCGTAAAGGATCCCGAGCGCCGTGGATTCCGTGCGCATCCTCTCGGTTTAACGGTTTGCTTCAAAGTCGAGCGCCGACGCGGAAGTGCTCTGTGTTAATCACTCCTGGCGTTCAGTGGCACTCACAGTTGTCACTTTTGATTTTTCATGGAGCTCTCTAAGAGAGACAGAGAGAGAGAGAGAGAGAGAGAGAGAGAGAGGAGATGATGGGGACACGAGCGCGCGCGTCATCCTCACGCGCGGATTGCTTATTTTGAATCGAGCGCGAGCGCGCGGTGTCACATATTCCTAACGGTTTTTTTTTTTTTTTTTTTTTTTTACCTCAGAGTTTCATTTAGCTTAAAAAGCTAACAGGATTGGAACCTTCTTTTCACACAATTCCTCCGAAAAATCATAACCGTAAAACCGTTCATGTGAGGTAAAAGTATTGCTTTGCTGTCTTAAATGTAATAAATATTTAGCTTTTGTTTAAAAAAAAAAAAAAAAAAATTAAACAAAAAGTGATCTGAGTCACTTCACTAAAACACAGCATTATTTTAATTTTTATTTACTTTTTTCTTTTTAGTATAACATGGTTTTCTTCCCTTTCTTTGACCAGATAGAGTATGCTGAAGTGGTTTAGCTGCTTAGTTGATGAAAGCTGTGTTCTAGTTCAGGAATATACATTATGTCGTGTTGTTAAAGCAAAATAAATAAACGTTGGGGTGGTGTGATTCAGCAGGACGTAAAGCAGAGCTACTGTTAATGCCCCAAAATATTTTATTTTCCTCTAACAGAACATCCCAAAGTGTTTTATTCTTCTTACACCGCATTTACGACAACAAAAAGTCAGTTTATGTTGTTCATGACAACATTCCACGAAACAAATTATTTCCTGTTATCACTTATGCAATAATCGCAATAAACAGTTCTTCCCTTACCAGCCTCACTTTTAAAGATTGGAAGAAAAACATGCAGGTTTTTATGTTACTGAGAGTACGTAAACGTCACAAACTCCTGAAGTCCTGAAGACTTTCCCAAGGTGGATAACAGTGTTACAGCTTCACCTCTGACTTCTGACTGTGATTTGCAATATGAAAGAGTATTTCCAACCTTCCTTAAAGTTTATACACTATATTGATGAAAGATTGTGGACACCAGACCTGTGGTTCTTCCACGTTGGAAGCACGCAGTTGTATACAAAGTCTTTATATGTTGTAGCATTATAATTTCCCTTCACGGGAACTAAGGGGTCCAAACCTGTTCCAGCATGACAATGCCCCTTGTACAACGTGAGCTCCATGAAGACATGGGTTTCAGAATGGAAAAACACAGAGCAGTGTCCTGCACAGAGCCCTGACCTCAACCCCACTGAACAACTTTGGGATGAACTGCACCCCAGGCCTCCTCACCCGACATCAGTGACTGACCTCACTAATGGTACTTGGGAGATAAAAAGATCATCATGCACTATAGTGTATATTATTCAGCTAAAAAAAAAAGTCCTGAGCTGAATATCCAGGGACATGATTCATATTGTCGGCTCACACTTTCTGAACGATGAACTGATTTCAGAACTGATTATGTTGTCACAGAGACATGCCGGCTTTGTGCTCAGATTGATCTGAACGTCCATTGATCTGGACCGACGCTGATTTCGGTGCTGTTAACCGAGCTGTAATATGCACAAACACAAAAATGCTATTACTTAATTTGCTGTTGGGTATCGATCGCTTATTTCTCCCTGGTAAATGCCATTCTGCTTCTAGGCAGTTCGATAACGGCCAGAAGAGATTGCGAGACACTGCGTTATTGCAGGAACAGTCATCAAGAAGGATATTAAAGAGATCTGGCAGGGAGCCTTGGCAGCAGAAAGCGGAAATGTTGGGTAGTCATTAAAAAAAAAAGTTGCAGCTGAGTATGGGTCAGAAAAGGGCCAGCTTGCTGAAACAAGGCCTTGGCTAGGCTAAGTGACAGCACCATGCTGATTCTGCAGACCTGCGCAGAGGATTGAGTCTCTGTGTGTTTGCTTTTGTCCATTAAAGCCTTAGTATCATAATTTTTGTGCTGCAATTGAGATGCATTAAGTCTGGCTAGACACCGTGCTCATTTACTCATACAAACACTTCTAAGAACATGTCATCTGATAATGACATCCGATACCACGTGACACTATCTGACATGCGCACATTGTCGCATTAATAACAGCAATGAGGAAGTATTTCACAATTAATGATGAAAGCAAAGCAGACTACAAACAGCAAGTAATCTGATCAAACTTCTTTAAGGCATTTCAACAGAATCAGGAAGCGTAGTCAGTAAAAACAAGTTCCTTGAATTGTGTGCAAACAAAGGCAATTGTGAGCACGGATGCATTTAAGTGAGCACATAGAGAAACCTTTGGGCATGTGTGCACTTCATTTCTGCGAGAACTGAGCACTGACGTACGCGCTTTCTTTCTCCTCGCTCACGGTTCTATTCATGCCACCTTGCGTTCATTTTTAACGATAGTATTGCTGATACTGATGAGCGCACTGGTCAGCAGAGCATCTTAAACGTAAAACTCAGCATGAGGAATTTATTGCTAGAAGCACATGGCAGCAACCAACAGAAACAGAGTTAAATAAAATGCTCCCTGAAACACCTGATGAATAAAAACTAAATAGGTCATTCATTTCAATGTCAGTATTTATGGATAATAAAACATCCAAAAGAAGCACTGAAGATTAAAGAGGCTCTGTATGCTCTCTATCTTAGAGGTATTCAGATCAGAATTGAAGTGGAGCGTGGTTTGGTTTTGAGGAAATCATTTCTGATAGTCAGTGCACTTAGAAACAGCCGCAGTCATGTACTTATATGCTTTGTGCTGAGGGACTTTATATTTGATTGACCGTAATGGCATTGAAATCCTGCTGTGACAGCTCAGACTCTGACACTGACGAATGTTCATGTCCTGTTAGAAAGCTGGGACCCATCTGGAGTGTCTAAAATGAAAGAAGGGAGTGCAGTAGTGCCTTCCTGAGGACATAGACCTTTGAGCTTTGACTAAGCATCTTTCATTATAATCATGTTATTTATAAAGACTATAAAGTTTCACAAGATTTGAGAATTTTTATTCATGAGATTAAAAAAAAAGGAGACAAAAACAGGTGTCTGGTAAAGATTTTAGGAAACTTGAACATCCTGATATCCGTGCATTCTGACTATTAGAAACATTGATATTTGTCTATTGTTTTTTTTTTTTTTTTTTTTTGGTTGTTGGTCTCTGAAAGGACAGAAATGGTTTACCATCCAGCTGGGAAAAATGGCACTACAGGACATGCTGGGTGAAAGATGACCTGACCCCAACGAGGATGGATGATGGTTGCCTGAAACCTTCTGGGTAAATGAGCACTATCTCTTCCCTGATTGGATTATAGAGAGATGTGAGATTAGGAGAACCTTAAGAGGAGGTAACAGACGTCTATTAAAGAGCTCCTGCATTCGGATCTATGAGCAGTTTTGAGTCCAAGTGTTCTTCCCGGTTCCATTATTTATAAACAGAACTGATAATGATGTTGAATGTTACATGTATATGCATTCTTATTGCACAGAATCAGGTGTACAATGAGTTAGACAAATCCAATGAGTACCTTATGGTTAAAAAGTAGATGGGTGATTGGGGTAGCAGATGTAAATACAACTGATTGATTACAAAGTAAATTGGCTGTATTGGCTGTAAGCTCGGTGCAGGACGGATTAGGAAAAAAAAAAGCTTTTCATTTTATCTCTTTAAGGATTTTTTTCAGGAAATTGAGAAAGAACCCCGAATAGTTCCTTCTTAAAATATTAAAAAAGTGAAAGTGCAATAAAAGTACATTGGACCCATTTAAAGAGCCTGCCACTTTACGGCTGTTCTGAGAATTAACGTCTCAGAGCTCTGAGAGGTCAGTAACTCCCCCAGTAGGGATTGCTGCTCTATTTGGTCTGACATCCGCTCATGACAAGCATTCATGAAATATAATCAGTAATTACAGTATTGCCCAGAAGATCAGCATTGCTGTAGTGTGAAGGTCCAGCACATGAGAACTGAATCCAATCAAACTGATCAATTTAAGACAGCAGTTATTTTGCTTACTTTTCACAACTCCCATTGCCATTTATTAATTAATAGTAACCTCTGTAAACTCGCATAATTAGAATAAAGGCAATAAAGACTGTTAGCTCCACCCTTTACACCATCTATCACTCTATCTATCAATTTCTCTGCCCTGAAGACTTAGTGGAGAACTCACTGATTGTTATTAAGCACTGACACTCGAAACAACTTCCATAACTTATGCACCATAACAATGATTATTTCTTAAATATTAAATAACAACATTTTTTAAAAATATGTTTACTGACAGTCTTAGATTTTGTGGAACATCTGCCGTACAAGTTCTCTATGAAGTAGCTCCCGTGCTGGTATAGAAAATGAATCTACCCCTTCTGACCAATCAGATTTGAGAATTCAGCAGCACTGTGGTGTAAAAAGAGGCTTCAATGTATTTGGATATACAGATAGGTGACAAAGCCAAGGAAAAAGCAACATAAACTGGGGTTAATAACGTTTTGGGCCACCACAAGCTACCGGAACAGCTTTAATAGACTTTGATATCAGTTCTACAAGTCTGCAAAATCTCCCATAGGGGTTGAGATGTGGTGAGTGTGAAGGACGTAGCGTATAATTTACATCATTTGCATCTTCATCAAACCGTTCAGTGAGCTCTCGTGCCTTGTGGATAGAGGCGGAGTCATTGTAGAAGAGACCACACCCATTAGGATAGAAATGCTTTGTCATAAGGTTAAGCACTTTGTGTTGATATGCATTGACGGTTCACTCCAAGGAGACCAAACCATTGCAAGAGAAATAATTAAATGCCCCCACAAGATTTTTTTTTTTCTTTAATTAGTGACTAGTCTGTGAATGTGTGCACTTCGGTTCAGGAAAATGCACTTCTTTACATTATTATTAAGTTCATTTTTGTTTCCACAGTTTCCCAAAGATTTACAGACTCAGACAGCTGCAGTAGCTGTGCTGCTTTAGCAATATCACTGGAGCCAGAGACCAGACGTAGTTCTCCCCAAATTGCTCTATTTTCACAAATGGACTCTTATTGATTTTAAGAATGCTTCTCCTCAAAACAGATGATCTGTTACTGCCATTTACCTCTGCCAGTCACCACTTAAGTGTAATTACCCAGCAGTCAATACTGCGGCACAACTCACTGCTACAGTTAACCTCTGAGTCACCGGCTGCAAGCTTCCCATGTCTATGCCTCTATGCAGATTGACAGATTTTAGGCAGGTAATTAATTAATTATCTCATCAATTAATGGAGCTGTTTGTTGTGCTTAATAAACTCGACTAGAACTGCAGACCGCGTTCAGTGTGTTTATATGCATGGAGCTGGGAACCTTTCTAGATGTCATCAACTTACAATCAACTTAGCTTTAACTGTAGATGTTAGCATTTATTTTTACTGACTAACAATGTATATTTTAGTCAAGACTCTGAGCTTTGCATCAGTTCTCATACGGCTATAAATAAAGTGATTCACCTGCAATAAAAGGTACTGAAAGTACAGTGTGATACAGTGTATCCATCCTGTAAACATTTGATGTAGGCCACAACCACAAGTAATGATGCAATGCGATGAGCGAGTCAACATGTCATCAATCACCTCTTCCAGCGTCTTCTTTCTGCCTTGCTGCTTTTTCATGGTAAATACCTTTCATTTGAACATCCTTGCAACAATTATTTGTACATGTATACAGATGATCTTTTAGTAATTTTGTTATTCTCAAAATTTGCTTGATCTGCACAACCAGACTTCAGTATTTACTACACCAGTACTGAATTGATTGACATTATAATGCGCTCTTAAAAGCACGTCAGAACGATTGTTTAGAGTAACGTGCTTTTATGTTGCGTGTTTGATAAATTGAGCACTGGCAAATTCGCTGATCGTGTCTTGTGATTACTTTTTTTTAGAGCCGGATAAAAACTCAATTATGCTAACCACTACAAGACGTGCTCTGAATGCTTTGCCCTAACATGGCCGCTCGGAAATCAATTCCCATTTATGAATTAGTCTTGTTATGGTTTCCCCTGCAGATAATGCATTTTGTAATGATTGGCTTGAATTTATGTAAATGACAAACAGCTTATGAAATATGGAAGACCTCCCGTGATTTAATTCCCACGCCCGTGTGCCACACTTAGTGTGTACTAAACTGATAAGACAGCAGATGTTTAAAAGTGAGGAATCTGCAATGAGACCCGGTGGAGATCCTCATCAGAGCACTATGCTGGACTTCAAAATGAAGCTGTAATTTTTCAGACAAAGGCAAAACTAGCACGAGTCACCAACCATTTCTTGGTGCTTGGAACGCTTCATTATATGAGCTGCAGTGGATTTTCAATGCAATTTTATGCCTCTGAAAGTTTTTAAATAATTCCAACTACACTTTAACCTAAGCTAGGGGTGTAAGGGTTCACCAATTCAAATTAGTGCCACTCTCCATTTTTAAGATACTGCTGCTATACTTATTTAAAACAGTGAACATTGGAATAAGTTCGGAGGAAAATGTATCTGAATGGATCTAGTGTTTATTATGTACAAATAAATTTACACTGCTGTGATTGCTGGTTCCAGTGAAGGAGGTGTGGCCTTTGTGTATCAGTCCCAATGAAGGAGGTGTGGCCTCTGTGTATCAGTCCCAATGGAGGAGGTGTGGCCTCTGTGTGTCAGTCCCAGTGAAGGAGGTGTGGCCTCTGTGTGTCAGTCCCAGTAAAGGAGGTGTGGCCTCTGTGTGTCAGTCACAGTAAAAGAGGTGTGGCCTCTGTGTGTCAGTCCCAGTAAAGGAGGTGTGGCCTCTGGGTGTCAGTCACAGTAAAAGAGGTATGGCCTCTGTGTGTCAGTCCCAGTAAAGGAGGTGTGGCCTCTGTGTGTCAATCCCAATAAAGGAGGTGTGGCCTCTGTGTGTCAGTCCCAGTAAAGGAGGTGTTGCCTCTGTGTGTCAGTCCTAGTGAAGGGGGTGTGGCCTCTTTGTTTTCCTCATGTATTTATGTTTTTACCTACTCCTAAAAATCCTAAAAATCTTTAGAAAGTAATAAGGAAGGAGTGTGTGTGTGTGTGTGTGTGTGTGTGTGTGCGCCACACTCCCTTGTGGCATGTAGTGATATTTTCATTTGCTTCATGTGCCTTTCCATCATTAGGTTTTATAAGCCTGACAAACAAGGACTTTGATCTGAAATTATTATCAAAACTGATTTTCTCCTGAATATTACTTGTTAGATGATTATAGTGGCACAAAGTTTAGTGTTTAATGTTCTTCTTGCTTTATTAAGTATATACTGCTCTTTCCTGACAAGTACACGGAATAACACCAGCGAATGTGCGATTATTCATTTCAGTCCAAAACAGCAAATTTACAGAGTTTGGTTGTCTACATTTAGAATACATACAGTACCATGCTTTTTGTCTCTAATCTGGAATAATCCCAATAAGACATAATATAGTGGTTAAATGTGTCTGGATTGAGAGAAACTCATTTAATGGGCAAGTTTTTATTTAATGGGCTCTGCTAGGGTTTGGGCAGCATTTCAGCATTTCACACTCATGATTCACAGTAATACAGTGTTGGTAATCTGATGAGATCATTCTGGAGTGTTAGTCCAGTGTAAACACTGAACTGCACAGTGTAGGGGTGTTTCATTACTGGGATTGAAAACACTGATTTAGAGACTGGCGGAATAAATGACAATTAATGGATAGACACCATCTGGAGATTGAGTACTTGTCTAAAAGCCTGTCAGAAATCCATTAAAAGCTGCTAAGTATGGTGAAATCAGTCAGGAGTTCAGGAATCAGGAGTTGCAGAAGTGGGAGAAAGTTATAGCCCCCTCTATTGTACATGTGTCAAACTGCACTAATGAAATACCCCAGCACTAGAGGACTTTTAAGCCAGTCTCTCTGCTTTTAACCCACCTAAACTATTAATCTGATCATTTCAGCCGTTGCTCTTTGGGTGTTTTCTAGCTTAATGACTTTCAGCTCCTGGTGTGGCATACTCCTATACTGAAACTGAACTTGGATTCTCAGTGAAAGTTTCCAAGCTTATCCACCCTAATACATCTGATGTCAGTACATCACAGCCTTACTTAGCCAATTCAACACTTTTCTTCATTTGTTCTCAAGACTCCTGGGCAGCACTGACTAATTAGTCCTTGACTGGCATGAAATTGCTGAGTGAATCATCCTAATGTTAAAATCTAGTTGTGTTTCAGTGGGTGGAAACTGAATTATAGCAAACAAGTAACATTGCAATGTGAATTATTGTGCTTAACTGAATCAACTATTAGTTCATTACAATTTATTAAAACAAAAAACACATTGTTGTGTAATGCTATGTTATATTGTGTTGTGTTATGTTTTATGTTGTGTTATGTTGTGTTATGTTGTATTTTATGTTATTTTGTCATATTTTATATGTTGTGTTGTGTTTTATGTTATATTTTATGTTGTTGTTATGTTATGTTATGTTATCTTATGTTGTGTTGTGTTTTATGTTATGTTGTGTTTTATGTTATATTTTGTTATGTTATGTTGTGTTGTGTTATGTTATGTTGTGCTGTGTTTTATATTATATTTTGTTATGTTATGTTGTGTTGTGTAATGTTATGTTATGTTGTGTTGTGTTATGTTATGTTGTGTTATGTTGTGTTTTATGTTATATTTTATGTTGTTGTGTTGTGTTATGTTGTGTTTTATGTTATATTTTATGTTATGTTTTGTTGTGTTTTATGTTATTTTGTCATATTTTATGTTATATGTTGTGTTGTGTTATGTTAAATTGTGTTATGTTGTGTTTTATGTTATGTTTTATGTTATGTTGTGTTTTATGTTATGTTGTGTTTTATGTTGTTTTATGTTATGTTGTGTTGTGTTATGTTGTGTTTTATGTTATATTTTATGTTATGTTGTGTTGTGTTGTGTTATGTTTTGTGTTATGTTATGTTGTGTTATGTTTTGTGTTATGTTGTGTTGTGTTTTATGTTATATTTTATGTTATGTTATGTTGTGTTGTGTAATGTTATGTTATGTTGTGTTGTGTTGTGTTATGTTATGTTGTGTTGTGTTATGTTGTGTTTTATATTTTATGTTGTTGTGTTGTGGTATGTTGTGTTTTATGTTATAGTTTATGTTATGTTATGTTGTGTTTTATGTTATGTTGTGTTTTACGTTATATTTTATGTTGTGTTGTGTTGTGTTGTGTTATGTTGTGTTATGTTATATTAAGTTATGTTGGGTTGGGTTGGGTTGGGTTATGTTATGTTGTGTTGTGTTGTGTAATGTTATGTTATGTTAAGTTGTGTTATGTTGTGTTGGGTTATGTTATGTTGTGCTATGTTATGTTATGTTGTGTTGTGTTGTGAGTAGTGATTAATGAAACTAACTAAGGCTGTCCTTAAGGGGATCTTGACTAAAAATATTATTAACATATTGATAGTGTTCCTGATCACAACCCTCTCATACCTAACCCAGAAGGTTTTGGAATCCCCCAGGAAATGGTGATGGTGATAACGATTCGGTTCACCATTCACAAATAAAATGTGACCTGTACGGGTGAAGCGCGGCACCTTGTGTAACAACCTAAAGAAGGCTAAAGAATAGTGATAAGAGTGTGATAATATTCACACTTAGAATCAATAAAATAAGGTGGCAGTTAATTATTTAAGTACTATGGAATAAATCAGACATTCTGCCGCCTTTAAATATAATTATGTCATGGCAAAGATTTTCCACCCAAACACGTGCACACGATACCACAGAAAAGGGTAAATTTGTATAATGAAAAAATGCACCTTTGTTCCTGCTGCGCGAATCGACACACTCAAAAGAGTCGATCCGAAGGAGCCGACTCATAACGACGGCGGCTCGTTAACTGTAAAATACGCTACTTTAAGAACCTGTGCTTTAATTTCTAAACATGTGTGATAAGAGCCTGGCTATGACAAGATTTACACTTAGAATCAACCACATATTGTGGCAACTGTTTACAGACTAGTAGGTTACTAAGGAATAAATCTGCTATTCTACATATGTAAATATAATTATCTCATGACACTGATTTTCCACCTAAACACCTGCACACGATGCCACAGAATAGGATCAATTTATTACAATGTGGGAGAAAAAAAGGCACCTCTGATTCCTGCTGCGCGAATCGATTCACTCAAAAGAGTCGATCGAAAGGAACCGACTCATCATGATCGCGACTCTCCCGTGGCTCGTTGACGAGAAGAAACCAAACGAGTACGACAGGTCTCGGCTAGAATGTCAACACTCGCTTCGGGTGTCAAATCAAATTGCTGTCAGAGTGAAGTGAACACCGAGCGAGGGAGTGCGTCTGTGGAAAACTCATCAACGGAGAGAGAGAAAGCGGGGTGAGTTGTTTTACATGCACTTAAAAAGCGAGCTCATGGACCTGGAGCGTGGAGCTGATGGTGAGCTGGTGGTTGTGTTTTAATGCGGCGCAGGTACGAGCTGAGGATCTCATGCAGTTAAATGAACTCGGATTTAGTCCTGGAGACTTCATTTAGAAAACAAATGACTCTTATGAATACCTTAGTACTTCCCCCCCCCCCCCCCCCCCACTTACATAGCTGTCTATTTAGCAGCTCCATAAGTATTCTGCAAATAAGTATTACCTTGCCATGGATATACAGATAGACCTGAGTTTACATCAGTCTTTAATGATTTTACATGGAACTTCTTGCTTGGAAATCTGACACTTTCTTCTTCTCTTGTTGTTGGACATATTGGGTTGCCAGATTTGAATCAAGATTCAAGATTTTTATTGTCATATGTACTTGGTACAATTTTGTCCATTCCTCTCAAGACATCAGGGAAAAATGGCATAAGAAAACGATATAATGCAGGACAAAAACAAAACCCCCCACAAAGGAACTGTACACAATACTCAATAAGAACAATAAATATAGAACATTTCACCGTTTTAAAAGTAAATAAATAAAAACGGATGTAATACAAGTAATGTGAAGTGAGAGTAACGATAAAGTGTGAGTGTACTGTAAAGTGTAGCGTTAAAGTGACGATGCATATGAATCCAGTACAGTGTGAAATGTGCGTATGATAGGGTTAGGGTTAGTTGGGGGGTTGCAAGCCCATTTGTAGGTTCTTTTAATATAGATGTCCTGTAGTGAGGGGAGATCTGTCCGATACAAACAGTGTGTACAGTAAAATTTGCTTGTTTACACTGATTCTGCAGTAGAAATGAAAACAAATAGAAACACATAAATAAGCATGCACACAAACAAAACACAAAAATGATGTAATATTTATGTATGTGCAGCATCAAAGCAAGATAAATAGGTGATAAAAACAGACAATATATAGGCCTGAACACTACCTGACATAAATGTACTCTGGTCATATTTACATGACGTGATGTATTGTGCAGAATCATCAAGAGCATCATCATTTGTCCTGTACCATTAGTGTGTATCTTTATACTTATCTTTAAGGACCACTGATGTACCTGTACATCACATGCACCTTCACACTGTCTTATGTACTATAGGTACTAAAGATGTCTCACTCATGGTACCACCTTAACGACAAGGAAAAGTACAGTTTGGTACTTTTATTTCCGAGCGTGTCGAGTGTAGTGTAGTTATTTTAAGAAGGATATTAACATGGGAGATATGACGATATAATATTGACATCGTGATAAATTATGTCACAATACGCATTTCTATGATATTGTGGGTCATTAAATATATATATATATATATATATATATATATATATATATATATATATATATATATATATATATTATATATAAGATGCAGCTGATATGGTGTAAAAATGTTGTACTTAATCGTTAAAATGATAAATGTTAAATTTTTTTTTTATTTTTATTATTTTTTTTTTTACAGATTTGTAAATAGTTTTTCTCCTTTTTAGTGTTTTCTAAGTTTTTTTTATTAGCTGATAATCTGCTCTGTGTATCAGCCTCAGGACATCTCCAGCATGTTTAACATGGCTCCAGAGGAATTCTAATTAATCTGGCAACCCGTGTGGGCGTTTACACTGCCTACATAATGATTAAGCATGCCAGAGTGCATGCAAGAGCTTGAGGCTGTCAATCTGATCCTTGTCCTAGGACAATACATAAACATGGCCGTTTTGTTGCCTTTTATTTCTTAATGTCACTTAGGAAATGTCACATGATGTGATGTAAATGTGTCACTAAACTACATGCTGAACAATGCAGTGTTGTAATGCAATTGAAAATGATGGTTTTATGTCAGACTAGCAACACCCTGATGTGTAATAACTGGCAACTCAGTGTGATCCTAGACAAACATTTAACACAAGTATTATGGCAGGATTAGTTAGACCTAGACAATGTTTTCTCAGATTTAAATCAGACCATGTGGGTGGTGTGTGTGTGTGTGTGTGTGTGTGTGTGTTGCCTCATGCATGGTGTGTTCTTGTTTTCATTTCACAAAATTATAAACATAACAAGTGGACAGATTTCCTGTCTTTCCCAGAGTTGCTGTTTTCTTGATTTAGTCTCAAAAATAGTTCATTTCAACGACGTCTGTTTGCGCACGTGCGTAGACCACAAACCAGGACCAAATCAGCTAAATATATTTTCTGTAACCTTTGAAATTAGGTACTATACAACAATCAGCCATAACATTAAAACCACCTGCATAATATTGTGTAGGTCTGCCTCGTGCCACCAAAACAGCTCTGACCCATAGAGGCATGGACTCTACAAGACCTCTGAAGATGTGCTGTGATATCTCACACCAAGACGTTATCAGCAGATCCTTTAAGTCATGTAATTTGTGAGGTTGGGCCTTCATGGATTGTACTTGTTTGTCCTGTACATCCTACAGACGCGCGATCAGATTGAGATCTTGGGAACTCTTTGTTATGTTCCTCAAACCATTCCTGAACAATTTTTGTAGTGTGGCATGATGCATTATCCTGCTGAAAGAGGGATGCTTGGGTCTGCAGCAATGTTTAGGTGGTAAAAACATCCACATGAATGTCAGGACCCGAGGTTTCCCAGCAGAACATTGCACAGAGCATCACACTGCCTCCACCAGCTTGTCTTCTTCCCATAGTGCACCCTGGTGCCATCTCTTCCCCAGATAAGCGTCAAACACGCATCGGTCCGTCAACATGATGTAAAAGAAAGTGTGATTCATCAGACCAGGCCACCTTCTTCCATCGCTCCATGGTCCAGTTCTGATGCTCATGTGCCCATGACGGTGTACAGAGATCCTATAACAGTGCACCCCCTGAAGTGTATTATTCCTCTTTTACCACAGCTGTTTGCAATTAATAGTATTAGTAATAATAATAATAATAATAATAATAATAATAATAATACAATAAATAACATGTTATGCTTTTAAACCATTTACCATTACCTTCAATGTTGTGTAAAGTCCTTTAGACAGGTTAGTTCGCACTTACATCATAGGAATTATAAACAGTCATTCACTCACCAGCCTCTCTTTTTTTCTAAAAACAAACAAACAAACAAAAAAAACCTTCAACAACAGCAAAGAAAACCTGCAAATTGCCATGTTACAGAGTAACTGAAGACCAAGGTGCTGAAGACTTTCCTGTGGAGGAAAACGTATTGTTACCGTTACTCTCTCCTACTGTTACTGTTATAAAGCACTAACACTGGAGACTCCTTCCATAAATGTTAAATAATAAATAATCCTATCATATCATTAATCCTGGATTGTCAAGTCCCTACCATAGAAACGTGTGATTTGAATTACAGACAGAATCAGAGTCGCGAGTTCAGCAGCATTGTTGTATAGATCTGTATCGCGCCATCCTCAAACCTAATATTGCTTTATAAGCGATGACAAATAACCAAGAACGTTAACCTTTTCTCAAACGAGTAGCTCACTCGGGGAAATCTGTCCTGAACTTTATTTGCTAGCAGGCAGAATTTTAATTATGAAGAAATACGGATGCTCAGAGTCTCATGTAAATGTGAACAGGTTTTGTCATCGGCTTTCTTTGTAGCTGATTTGTGTAGACGTGAAATCAGGTCACCAACCTGACGTGTTCTTCTAAGTACACCGTTTAAAGTATGTGTTTGAGGTTATGACATGTTGTAGCAGCGTATGTGACCAGTAACATGTGATCATAACTGTATTTACGGTACAAACGCATTATGATGGAGGTCTGAGATCATTTTGGATACCGTGCTTGACACTGCATGTACATGCACAGCTAGAGTTTCATGGCTGTTTATGATTAGGTCTGTGTGCTCTGTCATTCTGATGAACCAGTTGCTCTGTGTGTTTCTGTTTACTGCCATGGAAAGAAGGGAGTGGATCGTAGAGATGACATACACCCAAAACAGTTCCACATCTGGAGCTTGTACAGTACGTTCGTTGGAAGAGTGTGGTGTACTGCTTACGGTGGATGTGTTGCATTTGTAGGGGCTTCCAGGACGCAAGAGGGAAGAAGTGTGTCACCAGAGCATCGACTGAGTGCATCCAACCCACTAAGAGTAAGCAAACTGATTCGATTCCAACACGTTGAGTCAGCGTGTGTTTAATACGGGGTGAGAAGAACAGCTTTGTGGTCTGTGGGACTTTATGTGTATTATCTGAAATCACTAAGAAACTTTAATCTCAGGAGTAGATGTTCAAATCCATTAAAGCTTGTGGCTTGTATTCAGTTTGCTGCATGTACGTGCAGCACAAAATGGCAGAAAATGAGGAAAATGTCCTTTCTGTTCAATCATCTGGTAATTAATCATAATTTTCTTCTTCAGTAAGGATAAAAAAAAAAAACAACAACATTCTGAATGCTCCGCACATATTCATATTTTTTTTTGTTGTAAACAATACTTTTAAATCAGAGTTCCTCAAACCTTATTGCAGCCAAATGCCCTGTCCGGTGTAAACGAACAATCCACAGACCTCCCTTAAGATTACAGCATAGGTTATTATTCAATAAATCCCAACTATTCAAATATTATTTACAAGCATCATATCATTTTATTTATTTGTATTGGGGTTATTAGAGTATTTAATACCCAACGTATTTAAAAATGCACATTCAGAGCAGTTTTTAACGACACTTTTCCTCATTTTATTACATTTGCAGTTAGACATACATTGATATTATTTAACATACAGTACATCTGAAAGTCAATTACACGCTTACAATCAAATCCGAACATTGAAATACGCCTAGGACAAAACTAAGAAGACGAAGCCGTTCAGTTTATAACATCAAGTTATGTAAAGTGTTTTACAGATGCTCAATAAAAAGTTACCATAGTGTGAAATGTATGTTAGATAAGACACTAAGATAATAATAATAATAATAATAATAATAATAATAAAAAGATCTAAAAAAGTAAATAGCTGTGCAAACATTTGCATGTCTCTTTTAAGAATGAAATGTATTATAATTACTTTGCATTTTTAACAGCCTCCAACCTGTTTCATGTTCTCTCAATAGCTATTATTGTAAACTTTGTAAAAAAAATTTTGTGCAGGATTGTAAATTCAAATTGTTGTGTTGTTCGGTGATATATATCGCATTTCATGCTTAAATAGAAATGTGGCGCAAAATTTTACAAATTTTACAAATACAGTAGAAGTACATTTCACGTTTATTAACTCAGAAAGCATGGGGGCGCAAACTTTTGCACATATATGTGAGCGTATAACGACAATAAGTAAACTGATACTTGTATAATTCTTTTACAATGACAGGGTGTCCCATAAGTCCAGCATCATAGCATTATATTTTTACTAATAATACACATAGGAATTTGTATATTGAGTAAAATTATGATGGACATATTGAGCAAGTTCTGTAAATAAATGCTTTTGTTTTGCAATTTTTTAAATTTATTTTTTCTATGATGCTAGGCTTTTTTAATATTCTGTATATATTGTTATTCTTTTGCACTACCTGTTATATCGGACACTTCCACACTAGAACTGTGTACTGGTCCGATCTACACTGTCAATTATTGTGCCCGTTGTCCTGTTTTAGTAGTTTAGTAGTTACTGTACTGTCCTGTATTGTTTGCACGTGCACTTGATGTACAATTTCTAGATCTTTTTTTAGTTCTGTGTTGTCATATGTGGTTAGTGTGCTGTTTTACGTAGCACCGTGGTCCTGGACGAACGTTGTTTCGTTTCACTGTGTACTGTTCCAGCTGTATATGGCTGAACTGACAATAAAAAGCCACTTGACTTGATTTGACTTGACTTAAGGGACACCCTGTATAATATTAATGAATAACAAAAGAATAAAAATCACATACCACCTGGCTATATATCACAGAGACTCAGTGCTTTCACTAACTTTGTACTAGATCACATTTCTGAATGTAAATTCTTTCTTCATGTTGTTGCTCATCAGATCTGCACATCAGGCAGAGGACACTTCTTAAAAGCAAAGGGGAGCAGGTCAGCACTCCGGAGAATTGGGACCAGTGTCGCGGTCAGCTCCGCTTCACGTCATTCTTCTCAACGAGGTCTCCGGTTACAAGGAGTGAAAACTACAGGGCAAACATCCGCCTCATTACAAAGCTGAGAAGTAATAGTCTGTGAGTTGGAGTAACTCTAACTTTCTCTTATAATCTTTTAACCTTTTTCACGTGCGACGATGGTCATAACACTTGCGCTTTATATCCAGGCAACAAGGTAATGATTAACTCAGGCGCTAATGCCACACCCGATTTAGCCTTTAACTGCATGTTGACCTTTCCCTCTTAGTAAATGGTGTAAGACAATTAAATACCATTCATATTTTCTGCCTATTGATGCATCCATTATGCCATGAGGTCTATCATGATCTGTCAATCATAGGACTCCTGTTGGAGGTGCCATTTTGTTGGATGTACGCTGAATCTGACCTTATATAGAAGCACGCCATGCCCTAATGGGTGTGTAAGTGTGTATTCCTGACTCTAAAGAAGCACTGTTTTGCTCACATGCAGTGTTAGGAGTTATTAACCAGGGCACAGTGGTGTAAGAAGGTGTGGCAGCATTTCATGAACATGTTAAAACTCACCATTAAAACGTGAAATATGAGCTCAGAACATTTACTTAGCTGAATCAGAGTTGACTCTGCCTTGCTATCTTTGGCCACAAAGACCAAGCGGGCATGCCAGCCGAGGACCACAGCAGCATTAAAATGTTGCGTGCAAGTGTGAACATGTGTGTGTGTGTGTGTGTGTGTGTGTGTGTCTGCGATAGGTAGCTCAGACAAGAGTTTAATCCCTGACCCCTCCCTGATTGTTGGTCGTGTACAGACTGTTTACTTTTATAATACGTAGTCAGAGTGAGAAAGGGCAGAATGCAGCTCATCTTGTTTGGCTCATTTGACTTGCTGCACATTTGCAAGGTATGAACACAGCCTGAGAACACTGCTGAGTTCTGGCCCAAGCAGAGAATGTGAAACTGTCAGTTATGCAACAGTGCTATGTTTTATAGCCATTTTTTTTCCCCAGGCACAAGTTCAAGTCAATCGCATTATTTAAAAACATTTGGATTTTGAGAATGATCTTTGTTAGAGCAAAGGTTCAGTTGTGTGTGATATTAATTTTCATTTTAGAAAACAAAAGTTTTGCCCATTCTCTTGAATGGTGCCAATAATTTCGGGGGTGACTGTGTGCTCAGTTGTCATGCGCTGAATTAGTAAATTGTTATTTTCTATACAGGCAGAGGAAATCTGATCCAGAAACAAGGCTAGCTGATGTACAACATCCAGAGGTACAGTAGACATTTATTTACCCTGAAGATCTAAGTAAACACAGAATCCACAAACAGCTGAGTTAAATAACCCTTAATGCATGTGGATAAGTGCTTTGGCATATTTGAAATATTTCTAAAATATTAATATTTTAAAAAGTAGAATGCACATTTCTTATGTACAAACCTTGGGTCTTATATTTCCTGTTTGTTTTTTGTTTTTGTTTTTTTTTTACAGCAGTTTAGCGAAGAGGATTTCCTAGACGACACATTAAGAGAGTCAACTAGTAAAACATCTAAAGATGTGGCGAAATCAGAAAATCATGATGTTGAGCATGACATATCCAGTCATAGATCCACGGATGGCATACAGCGTGGCTTAGCCCTCTGTGATCAAGGTCAGCCCTCAAAAAACCGCACACAGGGACAATCCGCAGGTTGTGAGCGCGTGACAGAGCTACCAGTCACAGAGATTGGAAGTATAGAGGGGCAATCAGGAGTTAATGACCCTCTAGGACAGAATGTGGAAGGAACGTATTCTCACAGTAATATAATCCCTTTTAGAGAGGATACCGGTTCAAAGGCCGACTCTGACTGCCAGGTTGCATGTTCTCCCACAGCAATAAACCAGGCCTTATCGCTGCCCTCATTCCCTGCTTCTCCTTACAGTAATAATCTAAAATCAGATCTTATCAATTCCACTGCTGCAATGTTTACTTCTACCTTAGTCTCCGTTCTTGGTCCTAATTGGAGCGGGCGACTTAGGAGACACAAGCGAGGCTTTAGTGATGTTGGAACAGATATTGCACAAAATACAATCCTGCCTACTTTGAGTCAGAATGAACAGCAGCAACGATTCCCCCTCCAGCAGATACCGACACGGGGTGAACCAGTCAACGACTTCAGCAGTCGGCTCAGGGGATCAGGAGGAACCAGCAGGAGCTCTGTTGAATGGCAAAATGAAAGCTTCTCACATCTCTCAGAATCAAAAAAAATGTTTTTGAAAACCAGTTCTTTGAGAATGAACAGACATGAAGTGGACCAAACAGCAGAATTTGGCAACCGTGTTCATGTGTCAGTGGACTCCAGTGAGGTGCCAAGGTCCACCCTGTCCCTTCAACTCAGTGACTACAGAAGGACGGCACAGTCAGTGGATCAAGGAGAGTCCTTCTCTTCATTAAGGTCTAGGCCAACAACAAGCACTTTGCTTTTGTCTTCTAGGAGGTCGAACTCAAGAAAACCCAGTCCCGAGTCCTTTCAAATGCAGAAGCAGTTATCCGCATCAATCAGTTCTCTAAATTTACCAAGTCAAAACATATTGAGGATTTCCCAACCACAACCCACCCTGGTTTCCCCAAACGATCCAGCCAAAGAGACAAAAAACATTCTTGCATCTCCTGAACAACTCTCAGCTACACACAAACCCAACCCCTTCTCCAAAAACTGGGGAGAGATGGACTCATCAAGGAAGCAGCGCTATTTAATCACGGGGGATTTTGACATGGTCAACAGAACTCCTGCTACAAATGATACAACTAGGGAAATGCTGTTTCCAAACTATACAACAAGATTCAACCATTCCGAGACTCTCAAATCAGTTCAGGATCATGGAGCAGTTGACCGGCGCATCACTGACAATACAAATTTACAGGATTCAAACAGTAAGATCCCAGAAAGATCTGCTTGGATTTCTCCAAAGGAAAATGCAAATAACAGATTTGTTTTCCCACAATTTCCCTCAAACCTGAATTCTGATAGCATACTTAAGAGACGGATCAGCAAGACATCAATGACAAGCACGGATCTTGGGCCAAGCACGTCTGTGCAGTCTAACAGTATCAGCAATATGATCAACTCAAACAAGACCAGCACTATAAGTAACACAACTAGCCCCAGAACAATCCATTCAATTGCCACCAGTCCCTCTGTCAGTTTAACTCCTGCACCCTTGATTCATGCTGACCAAAGCAACATTCAGAACTCAAGCAGTTCAGAGAAGCCTTCATCGAGCCCAGTGAACTCTATAAGGATGAAAACGTTCACAGAGAGTCTTAGCTTCTCACCTCGGAATTCGTCTTTAGAAGGAACAAGCCCATCTCATTTATGGTCAAACCACCTGAACTCTAAGAGGCAGCCAAAGGAGTCAAATCAAAGCCCTTTAGATCAGTCAAGTCCTTTATCCCCATCTGACTTTAAGCCCAGAAGAGTTTGTACTCCAAGCATCTACAAATACCTAAGGGAATCAAGTTCACCGAAGAGCACACGGGTATCTCCAGCATTGAGCTCTCCTAGTCCTCAAACCTCATCTCTAAAGCAAATACAGGAAGAGGATAAAAATTCAAGGAACCTATGGTTCATTTTTGACTCCAGTTTAGTCGAATCATATGATCCACTTTTGAAACCGGATACCAGTTCCACCAGTTCACCACAATCTATGCCACCTGACACTGGCAGAAGATCAGTGTCTCATCTTAGCAAATCCCCTTACTCCACCCTCATTTCTACAAGAGCAGCAATTAACAGCCTTTCATCTCCACCTGTGACGCGCCATCACACTAGATCTTTTTCTTACGGTAGTTTACCAGTAGATCCTAAGTCTCCCAAGGTTGAGAAAAGATCTTACACTTCTGTCCTCAGAGACCGAATGAGTAAAAGGAAATCATCACTGGGAGAAGCAGTGGGTTCTACTGATATCCAAATTAAAGCTAAAACTGTTTCCATCCATCAAGATGGCATCTCAAAAAGCTCAACAGATGCAAAGTTCCCAGACTGTCAAGCCAGCACCTTAATCCCAGACGCGACACATCCAAAACAGACTGACACTCTTATTAGAAATATCCCTCATGAGGGACTTAATGGCATATTTTTGTCTCAGGGTGAGAAAAGTAATACTTATGAGACTGACAGTTTGAATTCCAAAGAGCTTTCTTTGCCTCTAGGTACAGCCCCAGTTAGTGAAGCGGTGCAAAAAGGAAGAGTAACAGAAATCCTACAAACAAATGGGACATTCCAGGCAAGTCAGAGTCCTAACTCAAAGAGGAGCCTCTTCTCATTAAGAAGTAAGAAGGATAATGTTCTGACGTCGTCATCTTCTACAGATAAAGAGGGTTTGGCTGTTAAAAAGGTTGAGATGACAGGACTTAAAACCCCCAAGAGAGTGGACCAGATGTTGAATCGTTTGAAACTAACATTTGGTGGCAAAGTTTCAGAAGACAGTGACATGACAAGTAGGAGAAAGACTAAAAAGGAGGAGGCTTCAAATGTTAAGGCTTATGAGAGCATTAAGAAGGAAAAGGAAAGTGATGATCTGACAGTTAAAACCAAGATGAAACCTGAAGAGCTTTTAGACAGCAAGGCTTTTGAAAGAACTAAGAAACTAGATCAAATGGAGGATCTGACAGTTAAAAGACAGACGAAACCTGAAGAGGGTTTAAACAGCAAGGCTCCAGAAAGAAGTATTAGTCTAGACCAAACGGATGATCTGACAGTTAGAAGAAAGACTAAAAATGAGACACGCTTAGATATTATGACTTCTGAAACCAAGAAGAAAGTAGAGCACAGGTTTCCTACGAGTCAAACTTTGAAATCTCCCAACTCCCCCGATACCCAAGTCACGTTTATGATCGAATCTTGCAACTCTTCTGGCCCTACGTTAGGTTTCAGATATGAACAACAAGACCGCTCCCCAAATATGGATGAACAGAAAAGACTAATGGAGGAACGCAGAGATGGATTCCTGGGTAGACCCCTTAGCCTTAACTCTCCTAAGCCTGATCATATCAACTGCTATGCCACACTTCCTCCAGGCAAAAGATCCAGACTTGTCCCATCCCCGATACTTTCTCCATTTGAATGTTCTTCAGAAGACGAACAGAACGATAACGTGTTTTCCGTCCTAACAAAGGGAAATGACACCTCTCTGGGTGAGCCTGAGAATGTTGCTCAACCAGACAATGTTGTACAAGCTGGGGGGCAGAACTCATCAGGGGTGGTGCTGTCTTCTCCCTGCACTGATCTCAAGTATGGACTGAAGCGTGGACGATCTGTCTCGGTCAGCAGTGTAGTTTCAGGGCGTCCGTCCGGTCCTGGACGAATCTCGACAGGATCGAGGCAAGGCAGCGTCAGCGACTTGAGCAGCTTGGACGGCTTTGTGACCAAGAGCCGCCATTCAAGTATCAACAGTCCAGTCGGTTCGCCTGAGAATGATGTCACAGCTTCCAGTGGCCATATGTCTTATAAGGGACCTACAGGACGGTTATCATCAGAGGGTCATCACAAGAGCGCAGATAACCCTGAGGCCATCTCATTCTCATGCGATATGGAAGCAGATCCAACACCACCCCCTTCTCCGCCGCATAGCCGACATATTTCCCAAACCCCCAGCCCCACTTCAGCTAGCAACAAGACCTCGCCAGATAGCTTGTCTCCTCGTGGATTTTTACCTTCCAGGAACTACAAGTCCATGTTGTCTGTTTTTGAGGAGTCGGGCTCAGAGACCACTACCGATGATGAATACTATCTCAATAGTGATGACGAAGATGAGAAAGAAACCGAACTTTAGCGGGCAATATCGTGTGTCTTAACGAAGCTGTGTATGTTATTTGTGTGGTTAAGTTTTTTGAAAGCAGTTGTTTTGTATTTGTGCACTTTGATCGGTCTTCCTCAGGAACAAAACACAATAACAGTGTCATAATACGTCCTTCCACAGTCATTTTTAAATCATAAAAAAACCCATTGGCATCATGATGGAACTAGTGAATGTAATGCGATGAAAATCAACAAGCTGAAGCACTTGTTTAAGCTTGCCTTGGCACGGTTCATTTCTTCAACCCAAGCGCTATGTTTGAATCCATTTTCAGTTTGAGATTGTTATTGATAAACAATCATGACAATTTATGCACTGTAGGATCACAGATGATATTCAGCCTGTGTGTTTTGTAAGATAAATGTATGAAGCTTTTTTTTAAAAAAAAATGTATTGATCGTTATACACAGTTTGCCCTTCTTATTGCGTCATTCCTTCAAGCAGATAGCACCGGCAGCGTAAATGATAAAATAATTTTAATCATAGTTGAAAAGGTGAAAGCAAGATTTTTATTATTATTTTTTGGAACCACAGAACAAATATTATAGAGTACAGTATAAATTAAATATAAACGAAAAAATATCGTATCACCATACTTGACATTTTTTACAACAGTATTTTTTTTTTGCTGAGATTTTGCTAACAAAGCAAGACATGAAGTACTAGAAGTTGTTTTTATAAGATCGGTTTTAATTTCAACACACAATTTTAAAAAAATAAATTATTTAAAAATGAGACGACAAAGATCGATTTGAATGTTTAACCAGCTGCTTGCTACTTTATCTTCCTCCAAGTTTTGAAGTCGGAGATGACATTAAGCACAATACTTAAAGAAAAATCTATTTTGATACAATTCTTTGTGACATCAACATACCACTAACTTCTACTGAAAGGTTATAGAGCTTGAAAGGAAGTTGGTAATAAATCATAGAAAATATCTTTTTTTTTTTAGAATAACGTAGTATGTGTTATTTTAATGCAAACGGGACAAATAATCGCATATGAAATTCTCTGTGTCACTACATAGACAAACTACAGTTAGATATTTTAGGATTGTGCAACATATTCTTTGTAATATTTGTGAACACAGCGTTTCAACAAACCGCATTTTCCCTGAGGATATTATTTTATTTATTTATTTTTTAAAAAAAACTTGATGTGATCCAAGAAAAAAAAAAAAAACCCAGTTCATTTTGTTCAACTGAATGCAGAGACATGATTTGTTCAGTGTAACTCAGTAATCCATAAGTATAGAATAGAACACTTGGGGGTGTGCTGTTATCTAAAAATAACTAAGAACAGGGTGTGGCCCGATGTGAAGCGGGGTAACAGTTACCACCCGGACGTGGATTATTTTCCTTTAACAGCACATCCTGCGGTGTTTTATTCCTCTTACAACATGTCGATTTTCCAACAACACCGCGCCATGCTTTTTAACCAGTTACATTTAACATTGTGGAACGTCTGTATTATAACAAGTGCGTTAATATAAAACGAAACGAAAAAATCGTCAAGGGTTATAGAAAAATAATCAACACCTTCTGACCAATCAGAGTCGAGAATTCACCAGGCACTCTGTGTGGTACAGTATAAGGGTGTTCTTAGGCACAAAGCAATTTAATTAAGCATTAATAATTCACAATAAACAATTGTTCTGCCTGTTAACAGTAAACTTTGGTTGTTAAGCAGCATCATGAGCAAAAATTAGTGTATTCCATAGACAGGACAATGGTTTAAGTGTAATGTTTTATTGTTGATGCATTAACACAACTCGACTCATCCAATCAGACTGTACAACCAAAATAATGCCATTAAACGAATAAATAATAAGCACATATCTTTATTATTATCTTCATTCGGCTAAATAACGAAGCAGCAATAATAACTGCCATTACAATACCCTAATGTGCCCTATAACCGCAGTGATAATGAATAAAGCCGTGTTTTGTATTGGTAAATCAGGAACGTGTTAATGTCACTATTAAACATCAACACAAACCAGACAATATTTTCGAAAGTGAAGGTAGAGTTAAAGCTACACACCCACCATGATAGACGGTTTTGTGCTGAGCCTGTGGGAAAGGAGTGGTGGGCAGGTCCATACAGTAACTCAGTCATCATGAATGTCATTAATGAAGCCAGTCCTGAGATCAAAAACAGATCGTGCATGTGTTCGTGTGTGTGTATGTGGGTGTGTGTACATTCAGAAAATATCTTAACCACCGCCAATAAGCTTTTGTTGCTGTGTTGCTTTGGTGACGTTTGTTTGTTCCCCTCCAGTACATGTGTTGCAGGACTGTTATTGAAATTGCAATTGTACGCACAGTATGACATTGTGTATTGCTTACTTGCGTGGAGAAGGGTGAATGGATTGACCAGCTTGACTCTTACAGTAGATTTGATTGTTGATCCTGCTGTCTGATTATCACATAAAGGTAGTGAGAGGTTTTTTTTTTTTCAATCCTTCTTTTCATTAAACTGAAGGTGTATTTGGAGTGTACACTTCTATTTTCTCTGTGTCTGAACCCGGATGCTGCTGTGCTGTGCAATAAAGAGCGGCGCCTTATATTTGTACTAATTTAACATTGAAATAGTATATTCTTTATAACACATTTAATTCCTTCCTATGTGTTTACACACCTATTATAGAACCTAATATAACCTTATAATAAATATATTCTATTTTTTCAGCCTTTTAAAATGAAGTGTAGTAATGATACGTGGAATGTACTTTTATATTGTTGTTGTTGTTCGTTGGAGTAATCTGCACTGTTGCGATTATGATGTAATAAAATGTTGAAATATACTTGTACATTGTTTCCGTCTCTTTGGTTTGTATTTTAACGTTACAGCCACGCCCATACAGGCACGAAGAAGGAAAAGATGCTCAAATGCTCGTATCTACTTTGCAGGTATGTAGAAGCAATGACTCGTTTGTTATTTCCTCGAGTCAGCACCTCTATGATAAGATCAAATCGGCGAGGTTTTCATTCAATGTGAAGTTATTGTTCGTGTTCAAATATCGAATATTTTCATGCGCTGTTGAATCCTTGATTCCTATCGGTCGGAAGTTGTTGATTGATTTCCTGTAACACTGTCGTCAGAGTAGTTAATACTAACATGCTTATTATAATTCATTATCGTTTCTAAAAGAACAACATACTCGGGGAATTGTACGGCAACGCTCTGTATAAAACGTATTTTGTGTTCGTGTCTTCTGTAAGGAGATGTTTATTTTAAAATAAACTCGTCATTCTAATATAAAAAATTGGAAAATTGCACATTTTAAACTTAAATAACGAAGATTAATGAGAAGAAAACTGAAGCTTGACTTCATCGTACCACTGTGTTGATTGTTTTCCTAACATCTGTTTTATGAAGATTGAAAATACAAGACTGAAAGATTCAAATCTGATTCAAAGCTTGTCCTGCTTTATCAGATAGAGAGAGAGAGAGAGTAAACTTAATTACATTGGTTTCATAATCATATGTCTGCAAAGGGAATACAGAGAATGATCATCTCCAGTGAGGTTAAATGAGTCACAATAAATGACGAGTCTCAGACAGTTTTGTTTACATAACAGGGCTTTCACGTCCTCTCCGACCTTACGAGCTGAAGAGGAGGACAAAATGCCGATGTCATCACAGGACCGTTTGTATGACCAGGCAGCCAGAGTCATCCAAAGGACATGGAGGAAGCATGCTGTTAGTGACTTTCACGTAACACACACCTGCATTTTACTTCCTCTGTATGCTTCCAGTGTCACCAAATCAGGATATGTGTGTGTGTGTGTGTGTGTGTGTGTGTGTGTGTGTGTGTGTGCACGTTATTGTCTTTCTTAGAACATCATCATTTTCAAGTACTTCAAGAATCTCGTGAGCTTCAGAAATCAAGGTGCTCCACGTCTCCTGCTCAAATATGTCAACCCCAGAGAGGTAATTCAACTAGAAACATTTTACAGTTAAATATAAATTCAATATGTGTGCTGTGATGGATTGGCACCCAGTCCAGGGTGTACCCTGCCTTGTGCCCCGTACTCCCTGAGATAGGCTCCAGGTTCCCCGTGACCCTGTAGGATAAGCGGTATAGAAGATGGATGGATGGATATAAATTCAATATTTTTGCCACAGCGCTGTTGAATTCTCCATTCTGATCGGTCAGAAAGTGTTAATTAATTTTCTACAACAGCAGCTCTGGCACTAGTTGCAAATCACAGGATTTGTATATTAATGCACTGGTTCTAATACGTTGTCGTTTCTAGAGTAACAGCTCATTCACAGGGTCTTGTATGGCAGGTGCTCTGACATAAAAACATGACAAACAAAAGGTTTCTGTAAGGGGGAGACACTGATTTAACATTTATGGAAGGAGTCTCCAGTGTAAGCAGATTCCGACACAAGAAAGTACTGTTTATAACATAAATGATAACAGGTTACATGTTATTTAATAGAAGAAAAAAAAAGTCGTATAAGAGGAATAAAACACCCTTAAGGATGTACTGCTATAGGAAAATAATCCGTTTTGGATTCATTTATTATTTTCCTATAAGTTGAAGATGTTTTATTCCTTACCTTTATGCATACACGTAACTGGAAACAGAAGTTGCTTTTAAGATGTACTCTAATCACTTTTTTATAAGTGAATATTACTAATACACATCACTCTTAATGACTGGAATCCTATCTAGGGTGTATTCCCGCCTCACATCCAGTGTCCATCCATCCATCCATCTTCTATACCGCTTATCCTTTTCAGGATCACGGGGAACCTGGAGCCTATCTCAGGGAGCATCGGGCACAAGGCAGGGTACACCCTGGACAGGGTGCCAATCCATTGCAGGGCACACAATCACACACACATTCACACACCCATTCATACACTACGGACACTTTGGACATGCCAATCAGCCTACCATGCATGTCTTTGGACTGGGGGAGGAAACCGGAGCACCCAGAGGAAACCCCCACAGCACGGGGAGAACATGCAAGCTCCACACACATAGGGCCACGGTGGGAATTCACATCCAGTGTTCCCGGGATAAACCCCAGATTCACCATGACCCTGACTAGAATAAAAGTTGCTGAAAATGCATGAATGAATCACAGTTATTGTGTTCAGTTTCCATTATGTATTCTAATGCATCTTTGTAGGGGGCACAGTTAGCATATTTGCCTCACAACTCCAGGTATGGGGGTTCAAATCCCACCTCCAGGTACTCCCGCTTCCTCCAACAGTCCAAAGATGTGCATTGTAGTCATGTAGGCTAAAAACAGTGTACTTAGTAACTGAATCTAATCTATATTTGATGCGACTAGCCTTCTCTCAGGTTCAATGTGGAGCGGTTTAAAATGGAAAGGGAAAGCTGATTGTTCCAAGCTGCTGCATTAACCTGCTGCTGCTGTTGGGCAAAATTTGGATCTTGCTTTTTTTTTGCAGGTCCCAAAACTACATCTGGGTTTTTTTTTTTTATTTGTTTGATCCACAGTGAGATCATGCAGGCACTAATCCGTGCTCAGGATCGAACCTGCTCTGCCTAATATGCTCCTATCTTTAACAATATACAACAGTTTCATTTTCTTAGGAAATGAATGTTTGGAAAAACTAAAATTCACTCCTTTTTGCTGACACAATAATGCAAAAGATGTTAAACATCTAAGATTGTATTAAAACATACCATACCATTATAGCATACTGTATAATGGAGCTTCTATATATTCCCATAGCAGGAATGCAAAATGATGCATTATGTGATGTATATTTGTTGTATGCAATTATACACAAGTAATCTGTTGTATAAGAGAGCGCATCTTATGCTCGCTATTAAAGGATCGCATTTCAGTATGGCGTTTCAACCTTTTTTCTCATGAAAGGAAGTGAACTAAAGCAGAAAAACCTGCTACGCAAATGTATTGGCTTTCAAATGCTCTTCTCAATGGCACGGCACACATTATCGCTTCATCTGATTTATTGCAATGTTTTGTCATAGGCCGATATTTTGGATGCCGCTTCCGGAGTCTACATGCGATTCAGACTGGGCGGAGTAAGTTAGAGTTACTCTTTATGCGGATTTTTCTGACAAAACTGCATTCCAGAGGGTTACTTTCCCCATTCCCTGACTTACTGTTTCATTCCAGACCAGCTTTCCCCCAAACATCTACTACAAAATCTTCACACACAGGCCAGTAGTAGACCTGTGTGCCAGCAGCCCCAAAGACTACACACATGCCGGGCAGAAGAGAGCTGTCGCACAGCAGGTCCATAACGGCCTTCCGCTAGTTCAGGATGACCGTTCTGGTTGGTACCGTCGGGTGGAGAACAACGGCTGGAGGCTGCTGTCTGGCAAGGTGGATCAGAGCTCTGATAACATGCTGCTAGTTACATATGTCAGATCAAAAATTATGAATGTTCCTGAAGGGATTGTAAACTAAATAGATTTCTTTAATACACAGATTCTCAATCCTGCTCCTAGAGAACCCCCTGTTATGTTTTTCCTGTTCCCAACACAACTCTTCCAATGAATCTGCTGTTCAACATAGTTACTGGGTTGAGTTAGTTGTGTAAGTTCAGAAGAAGTACTAAAATGCTCAGAACAGGGGGTTCTCCACAACCAGGGTTGACCTGTAGTTTAATATATTAATGTACTGTATACAAACAAGATTTTAACCTGTTAAGCCCTTTTACATTCCCCAAAACGACGATTTATCATATAGTTACTATATGCTTAAAAATAAGAATTTTTTGATAAGGTTTTAGAGCTACCCAAAAGAGTTCTGCTTGGAGCACTCTTTCTAAAAAGGAAACACTCAAGAAAAGCTTGAGAACCTCAAGAACCTGGACTTCCAGATTTAACCTAAAATGATTATTGCTACACTCTTATAAATTGGTCTCTCTGGGTTCCTTAAAGCTTCTGTGTAGACCTCTACAAGAAAGCATTTTCCTTTCAGAGATGATCCAGAGAACTATCCAAAGCCCCTTAACTTAATATAATATTACATTATAATAGTATTATAATAATTATACATAACAACAAGGACTGGAAATTGTGGAACCATTAATGGGGCAGTCTGTATTTTTTTAGAATTAGAAATTAGACTTAGAAACCATATCATTTCAATAATACTTCAGAAATACTTGTAATATTGTAAATCACAATATTACAATGCAATAGAGCTGTTTTTTCAGAAGCTTCTGTTTACATTTGTTTTCTGGCCCTGAAATCAGCTCCGCCTCCATCTGAATCAAACCTGCTCAGATCTGTCACTTTTCCCTAAAATGCGTTCCATGAGGCGTGCAAATATTTACCTGATCAGGACAACAGGTGAAGGCTGGACAATGTTTTAACTGCAAATTGTATTTCACTTCACAGGCACTAGAAGGTTCTAAAAATAAGTAACTGCTCCTTTAATTGTTTTCTATGTGTGATGCATAATTTCGATTTCTATATGGTCTCTGTCGAAAGATTTGCCATCATGGAGACCCCGTCACTCAAGACACGAGTTCTAAAAGGACCGAGTTCCACCACTGCAAACTCATTCGACGGCAAGACGCCGAAAGAAAGAAGAAGATCCGAAAAATTGAGTGGATGAAAAAAATGTGAGAGCACCGCAAGCTGACATGGCTGCATCTAGCTTTATTATGTAATTATTCGAGCATTTGTGATAGTGTTAATACACGTTCACTGGTGTACAGGTATGAAGAAAGGGCTCTACATGCTCACACTGAGCACAGAGACACTGCAGCGCTGGTGGAGAATTCAGCTGAGGGTATGATGTGGGCAATCGAACAGCTCGGACCTGGCACCATCGTAGACTGGGAGGTAGATGAGCTGATCGAGTGGACCAATGCCCTCAACTTTGATGAGTAATTCACCTATGATTCATACACTGGCAATATCTGGATACATGATGCATTAAATATAGTTGAGTGTAAAAGTTTACAGTACTTTAAAACAATGAAACCAATTAAGCATTTAATGGAAGTAAATTATTTATAATGATATCTGAATGAATGAATGTTGAATAAATGTGGATTTTTATTCCATTTTCCTCTCAGATCTTTTTCCCGGTATCCTCCTGTTTGTTCTGGATGTTTTTTTTTCTCTTGAGGGTATGCTGTTTTAGGAAAATAATCAATGCTAGGCTAGTGTGATGATGTGGAGTAACTTTTAAGATGACAAATGCTTCATTCCTCATTCCTTATTTCTCTTATACCGGAGCAACTTGCCAATGCTAAAAAGATTTTTATTCATTAAATAACGACACATTATATTCATATTTAATGCTGTGGAACTCATTAAGGTTAATAAGTAAAAAAATGCAGCTTGTCTTGTTACTGAGAAACCACAAAGCCCTCCTTTCTAAAGAATTTCACTTTCTGGAAAACTTAATGTCACCGTTTTACCTCTGGCTCTTACAGTGTAAAGCTCTGACACTGGAGACTCCTTCAGTACAGGATTTTGCTGAGTTTTTGTTTGTTTGTTTTTGTGATTGTTCTGGAAAACTACTTGAATTGGTGAAATCGCAATTGCACTAAATTGTTTGGCAGCCATTTTTAAAAATCTGTTTATAGTCGCATTTAACGTTGTGGAAAGTTTCTGTTGTCATTTACGTTATAGCAGCTATAACAGTCGTTCCTTCACTTTGTTTTGAAGTGAATAAAAAATGTAGCTTGTTACACTGAAACTGCAAAGTGCTGATACTGGAGACTCCTTCCAAAAATGCTAAATAAACATCTCCTCACAGAAAAACCTCACCATACCATTAATTGTATGTTTTTCTTAAATAACATGTTTATTATTAAGCTTAGATTACAGGAAGAACAAACCGAAGTCCACCATGTAAGATGTTATAGAAATGATAATGTATTAGAACGAGCATATTAATATAATCCTGTGATTTGAATTACAACCAAAACTACCGCCAGAGCTGCCGTTATAAAAAAATGAATCAACACCTTCTGACCAATCAGATTTGATAATTCATGTGATTTATGTACGTGTGTGGGGATGCAAACTTTTGAGCTGAATTACTGTAGTACAGTATTTAGGCTGAACATGAATTAAAATGAGCATGCCATTTAAAACAGGTGCATTTTCCACCAAGAAACATTGGGGTGTGCAAACTTTTGCACTCAGCTGTATAATACCATTACATTTGAACATAAATGTGTTTTTATTTCCTCAGGTACATAAACGAATGGAAGCTTGTGGGTACCAGTAAATCTTCAATGCTTCAGAAAGGTAGTGGCTGCAGATTTCGTTTATTTCTTTAGATGTTTTACAGCAGCCTCTGCTGGTTGATTACTGACATATCTCTCTTTTCAGATAAGCAGCAGGTTCTCTCTGTATATGACCCCCAGAAGTTCTCCCAGCTCATGTGATATAATACCATCAGCGCTTCACTCTATAAGCCACAAGAGGGCACATTGTTAATTTACTGCAGCTTTATAAATGTGAATATATATATATATATATATATATATATATATATATATATATATATATATATATATATATGTGTGTGTGTGTGTGTGTGTGTTGTGCTGTTTAAATGTAAAATATAGGCTATATACAGTACAGTGTCTAAGCTACAGGCTTTATATTTTATATATTGTTTTATACTGGTTTATACTGTCATAATTGTTCACGACAACCAATCACTGATCACCACTGTTTACAACAACCAATCCCTGATCACCATTGTTCACTGACAACCAATCACTGATCACCATTGTTTACAACAACCAATCCCCGATCACCATTGTTCACTGATCGCCATTGTTCACTGACACCAATCACCGATCACCATTGTTTACAACAACCAATCACCGATCACCATTGTTTAAGGCAACCAATCACTGATCACCATTGTTTACAACAACCAATCCCTGATCACCATTGTTCACTGATCACCATTGTTCACTGACAACCAATCACCGATCACCATTGTTTAAGGCAACCAATCACTGATCACCATTGTTTACAACAACCAATCCCTGATCACCATTGTTCACTGATCACCATTGTTCACTGACAACCAATCACCGATCACCATTGTTTAAGACAACCAATCACTGATCACCATTGTTTACAACAACCAATCACTGATCACCATTGCTTACAACAACCAATCGCCGATCACCATTGTTCATGACAATCAATCCCTGATCACCATTATTCACTGACAACAATCACTGATCACCATTGTTCACTGACAACCAATCACTGATCACCATTGTTCACTGACAACCAATCCTTGATCATCATTGTTCACTGACAACCAATCACTGATCACCATTGTTTAGAACAACGAATCACTGATCACGATTGTTTACAACAACGAATCACTGATCACCATTGTTTACAACAACAAATTCTTTGTCCATCCAAACACTTTCATGCAGTTTGTCATGTTAACAAGAAATCGCAAAGCCTTTCATCCTAAAGAATTTCATGTGTTGTAAAATCTTCCTTCTTCATGTAACAATTTCGTAAGCCAAATAATCATGACAATCCAATTAATATGCAAATTAATCAATGACATCATCTGGCGCTTTCTGGAGACTTTTTGAGCGTGCTCTAGCTACTTTCCCATGGAAAGAGTTAGCAGCACTGGCACTTTGTATGAAACAGAAAGTAGTGCACTTTTACTGTCACTTTAGCTTCTCCTGTAGGAAACGAGAACTCGCCTGCCTCCTGAACTCGAACTTTGCACCAGGAAGTGTTAGATGAACTCTACAGAAGTCAGCTTTGATGTACGCAAACATTCATTCTGATTGCATTAGTTTAGTATTTTTGTGAAGGATAATGGATGTTCAGAAGTATTTATTGCGCATCGGCTGCTCTGTGTCGTGTTCGTGCTCTCCGACGCTGGAGACTTTGCGCTCGGTTCATCTCCAGCACTTGCTCGCGGTGCCTTTTGAAGATCTCACCATCCACACCGGAGAGCGCGTGAGCCTCGAGCTCCCGCTGCTCTACGACAAAATCGTTTTAAAAAGACGCGGCGGATTTTGCTACGAGAACAACGGGCTTTTTTCCTGGCTCTTGTCTCAGCTCGGGTTTGAAGTCGAGATTCTGTCTGCTCAGGTGAAGAATCGGTTCACCGGCGCTTACGGACCTCCGTTTGACCACCTGATCATGAAGGTGACCCTGAACGGGCAAAGGTGGCTCTGTGATGTGGGCTTCGGGGCCGGTTTCCAGCTCCCTCTTTCCCTCGAGACGGACAGTCCTCAGACTCAGAGTCATGGCGTGTACCGGGTTCGAGTTCACGGAAATCTGCTTTTTATGGAAACACAGTCAGAGAGTGATGCATCATGGGTGGAGCTGTACAAGTTCACACTTCAGCCATGTCAGAGAGAGGACTTTAAAGCTATGTGTGATTACCATCAGAGCTCCATGAGCTCCATCTTCTTCTGCAAGTCCCTCTGCTCCCTCCTACTACCAAACGGAAGGATTACTCTAATGGGCCGCAAGCTGATTATCACCCACCTGGCCAGTGAAGATGGACCACCAGTGAAGGCCATCGAAACAGATCTTACTGATGAAGAAATCACTGAGATACTGAGGGAGAAGTTTGGAATAGTGCTGATGTCTCCACTGATTACTAAAGATATTGACATTGTGCTCCCATCAGTGAACTATTAGAGTGATACACTATATGGCCAAAAGTATGTGGACACCTGACTATCACACCCATACTGTAAATCCTCATACAACCATGGGTATTAACATTAACACTGTGTTAATGTGTTAACTGGTTCCACCTTTGCTGTTATAATAACCTCCGCTCTCCTGGGAAGGCTTTCCGATAGATTTTGGAGTATGGCTGTGGGGATTTTATTCACTTTTCATTCAATCTCAAGAGCATTAGTGAGATCAGACACTGATGTCGGGCGAGGAGGCCTGGGCTGGAGTCAGTGTTCCACTTCATCCCAAAGGTGTTCAGTGGGGTTGAGGTCAGGGCTCTGTGCAGACCACTCGAGATCTTCCTTAACACACCTTAACAACAGATGGAACAGGTTTGGGCCTCTTAGTTCCAGTGAAGGGAAATTGTAAAGCTACAGAAAACAAAGACATTCTATACTGCTTCCGACTTTGACTCTGGCAACAGTTTAGGGAAGAACCACATATGGGTGTGATGGTCAGGTGTCCACAAACCTTTGACCATACAGTGTGTAATATATTATTACACATGAATCTGTATACAACAGAGTTCATAACAAGTACTGAGACTTGATCTATGGGCTATTATTTCTATCTTTTCATTTATAACCCAACACGATACATTTCTGAAAGGTGTTGACTATTTAGATGTGAAGGAAAAATGACTGAAACCCATTCTAATGACATTTGGTAATTTGGGACATATTTTTGGGGGTTTAGCTCTTTAATTTCATCCTCAAACACACAACGTTATTTATTTGTAGCATACTGATCTTTTAACACCTCAGTCTTTTAGAAAACGTAATATGAATCGATTTGATCATTTATTTCTCGCTGTAGCAGCATAACACAGGATTTCAACAAATAAACGTTGACACCTATATCTAAAACGATATGAACACACTAAGTACTCTAAGTAAATATCGCATGGACATTCCACAACATTAAACATAACTATAAACCTATGTCATTCTGTAATAAATAAATCAAGTATTCGCTGACAAATTGCTGTTGTGTGAGAGGAATAAATCACTTCAGGATGTGCGGTTATAGGAAAACAATTCACTGATAGTAAGAGCAGCTCATTACGCTTCATCACATCACCCTGTCATTGATTATCATCCTATAAATGCATGTATTCCCAAGTATTTTATTTCTTACATTATAATAAAACACAGTTACCTCAGAACTTTCTTTTTTTTTTTTTTTTCATGAGCACCATGGCTCTACAAGTTTACATTACTGATTACAACTTTAGTCATGTACTGTAATGCTTTGAGTGGGGTTTACTTAGCAAATATACAGTAGATAAATTAGAATAGAGTGGATTAAAAGGCTCAAAAACAACCATAAACAGATATTTTCCCTCCCACAAATGTATTTTAAAACGCGGTTCCAAATTACCTCAGAGGAAATTTGTCTCCTTCGGGTTGCCATAGAAAGGGGACCGTTCAAGTGAGAATGTTGAATATCCGAAGATTGGTGAAGGTAAACTAAAACAAAACAATAGAAACAAACATGCACAGGATGTGTATTGTCACATTTTTTTAAAAAGAAAAAATTATTATCAATTTTGGACTAAATTATATATATATATATATGTATAGTCGTGACAATTGCAAAAGAAGAGAAAGCTAGCTAAATGCTAATATTGTGCTCAGGCAGGAGAGCTTCCAGAAATATACAGTATAACTGGCTAATAAATATTCTTAAAATATAGTTTTTAAACTATTAAATTGTAGATTAAATAATGTGGAATAGTACTGCTAAATAATTGTGTGGCTCATAAACAACGTTAACTGCTTAATTTGTCATTTTAATATATATATTTTTTATTTAAATGCAACAGATATGAAATTACAAAATGATGACAAAGATGGCAGAAATTCAGAATATAAGAAAATTTAAATGTGGAAGATGTATAAAACAGAAAAAAAGCAATTATCTGACATTTATAATAATAATAATAATAATAAAAATAATAATGCCACATTTTTCTTGTTATTTATTGTTATTTCTATTTAAGTGCTTATAAGCGAGGCAAAAGATCCAATTTGGGTATCATTGCTCAAAAATTTCACTTGTGTGTATATATACAATAATTAAAATTGATATTTTTCATATTCTTCGTAATAAATATTAATATTCACGGTGATACCGAGTTAGATTTTTTAGCAAGATGATAAATGAAGCCAAAAAATATGTTTTAATTTATGATTTAACTTCTTATAAATATCGCTTAATTTTTTAAATTATATACACCGATTAGCCATAACATTAAAACCACTGATGGGTGACGTGGTTAACATTGATTATCTTGTTACAATGGCACCTGTAAAGATGCGGGGTATATTTATTAGGCAGCGAGTGAACACTCAGTTCTCGAAGTCAATGTGTTGGAGGCAGGAAAAATGGGCAAGTGTAAGGATATTCACAATATTCACAATGTAATGAATATCCTGATATGAATCTTTATATTAGAATGAGCATATTACTTGAAGATGAAATGAGTATTTGGTTATTTCATTGTAAAAGAAAATCAAAAAGTCTAAAATAAATAAATAAGCAATGATAGACAAATGGAGAATTACTAAAAAGATTGAAGTGATATCTTGTGTAGCAATAAAGTGACACAGTCTCAAAGGTTTTCTCTTATAATCACGTTTACACGTGTGTTTTATATTTCATTTTCTGTGCTTTGCAGGTGGCATTGCCGCTGACGTTCCCTGGATCTCTGTACCTCACGTCAGGACGTGTTTTTGCCTCCAGCGAGAACGAAGAAAGCAATTCCTCTCTGATTACAGATGAAGTGTGTATTCTGTGTTACAGGTGTTGCACATTTTCATCAGTATCAATCACTGATGCTCCAGGTTTGAGGCTTTGAGAGTAAAATATTAGGAGGTGTGTGTGTGTGTGTGTGTCTGGGTGGGTGTGTGTGTGTCTGGGTGGGTGTGTTTCAGCTGTCTCTGTATACCACCCCACACTCTCGAGTGCGGCACGTGAAGCCGGAAGTCGGCCACGTGGAGCAAACCATAGCATCAGTGAGGAAATCAGCAGAGCCGTACACAGCATGGTGTCAGGTACGAGCCAACACTAAAGGATCTCGACGATGATACACTTTATTTTCATTTCCCAGCGATGATTACTGTCATACTGTTCCTGAGAAGAAGATCCAGAGTAGAAGATCGTCATGGAGACGCTGGACTCAAAGTCCCAGAATACAACGCAACTCTTCATCGTGAGTTAGAGCAGAGACTCGGCTCGGCTAGTTAGCGATCTAAGAGATGGCTTAACATGCAAGTTTCCTTTAAACATTATATACATATACATGTAGTTGAGTGTTAGATTTTGCCCCCTCACTAGTTTATGAACGATATTTGAAAGGAAAATGTTACCAAAATGTTAAACGTGAAATCCTGGAGCGTATTAATTCACTGGACTTATCATCATCATCATCATCATCAGTAAAATCATATGAATACGTTCATTATTAATACATTGCTGACACCTGCTGGGTATATTTTGAACTGCACTAATAAAAATAAAAATGGTAAATAATTATAAAACATAAATATTGTTTCTAGGCATGGTTTTCAGAACGAATATTTGCCTATAACCTATTTATGTTTAGGTTTTGTTCTTTCTTTCTTTCTTTCTTTCTTTCTTTTTTAACATGTTTCCAGGAAAAGACATCATATGCCCTGGATAAAGCAGAGGTATCCTATTTACTGCTTCTGTCACAAACGTATTCCTGATGTGTCCGTTTCCTTTGAATTAATTAATCTTTTACATCTTTCAGAAATATTATAAGACCATAGAACCTGGTATTAATACATCTATACAGACTGTGAGAGGTGAGAAGGTGTAAAGAAATATTTTATGAATATATTTACTGCGTGCAGTATTATTTCACAGTGTGTTTTTGTTTATTGTTTCAGACACTTATGAGTTTCTGATTAATCCTCCGTCCAAGTTCTACCCAAGTGTCGGTGCTGTGGGTTTTTCTGCAATCCTCGGACTTTACCTCGCCAAAGGTGTGTGTGAAATTGATTATACTGTGAGAGTTTTCATTTTTTAAATTCATAATGAATGATTATTTCCTGTGTTAGTGAAGTGAAATGAAATGCACTGTCGTTTGTTGTCTGTCGTTTTAAGGCGGCAGGGTAAAACGTCTTCTCTTCCCCACTGGACTGATGACTCTGAGTGCCTCCATGTTCTACCCGCAGCACGCTGCCTCTCTGGCCAAGGCAAGTCTGACACAAGAAAGCCTTCAGTACAGAGGAGTTTTTGGTTTCTGGGTAACATAACACATAAAAAAAAAGGTAATCTAGTGATGGAATGACTGTTTAGTTTATGTCTGCTTTATAACATAAGACATAACAGGAACTCAATTGATTCATGGATGTTCCAGAACATTAAATGCAGCTATAAATGGATACAACATGACATATTGTTCTTTAATAAATAAAGAACTTTTTTTTTGGGAGGGGGGGAGCTCTGGATTCCATGATTTCATATAGCAAACCTTAAGGGTTCTTTACTTTGTTCCTGTAAGGGGATCCCTAAAGCAGAGATCTTCAGATATATCCGTATAGGGCGAACTGTCATTCCTAGAAAGCTTAGAATATTGATCATCCAGGTAATCCTTGTTGAAGGATTGTTCAGCTTTTTTTTTTTTTTTTTTAAACATTTAATGCTTTTTCAGGAGGCCAAAGACCAGATATCCAGGTTGGGTTCACAGACACGTGTGCTTTTGGAGGACGTGTGGAAGGGAAAATCACCTGGCAAGGAGGTAAGTGCAGAGAACATGAAGTTCTGCAATGTTTCCATCAGGGTCTCAGACGAATTCCTGATTTATTAGAAATATAACATAGCCATCTTCCCACTAACCCCCATCCATCTATTATTATTATTATTATTATTATTATTATTATTATTATTATTATATGAAATTGTGCTGTATGAAAGGTTTGTATAATCTCTTTTCCTCTTTCTCTATCCAGAAATGAACAGTCACAGGTCAAAGCAAAGTTCATCTCCAGCTAAAACAGACTTGACACTGCTTAGTTCATTCCTATCAGGTTTATTCCCATGTATATATAAATATATAGCAGTGCATACTCAGTATATGAATCAGTCCTGCAGTTCTCTACTAGTGTTTAAATGGTATTTATTGTCTGTCTGCATTCTGTCACAGCATTAAATCATAATTATATTTATGTGGCTTAGCAGTTTAAGTGCAGTTGCCCCATTTGCTCCTGATCTAGGTGATCAGCCAGCATGTGTTTTTTCCATCTGATGTTTGAGGGAAATGGATTTGAATTCAGATGTCTGCAACCTGATTAAATCTTATTTATCAGTACAGATCTTTGGACAGATAACTAGAAAAAGTATCATGAATTCAGTTACAAGTCTTTATATTTTCACGAGACCTTTGTTTGTATGTTTATATATAATATATACACACAGTTCTGTGCAAAAGTCTTTGCACATGCAAAGAAATGCTGTAGAGAAATGATGCCTTCAAAAATAATGAAATGAAATGTTTCTATATTTAAAATAAATATTATACAGTGCAGTAAACAGTGATAAATTAAACAAAGGTGACATTTCCTGTGACCCTTTGCTTTAAAAAAATATGTATATAGTAGATTCAGGTAGAATTAGTGCAGTTTTATAAGGAAATGAGCTTTAAGTTTTATTGAGCATCTTGCAGAACCAGACACGGTTCTTCTGGAGATTTTGACTATCACGCCTCTTATTTTTTCAGCAAAATACAGCAGCCTTCATTATGTTTTTGTTTGAAAAGTGTCTCTTACCTCTTAATATACTGCTTTCTTTACTGACACACAAACATTTTTATGTAATATTTCATTTTGTGCTGGAAAACTAAAACGTTTTTGTACTGACTCGATAATGTCGAAGTCATAAAAAAAAAAAAATCTATAACAAAGTTTGTACTAAAAACAATAGAGTGCCTAAGACTTTTGCACAGGACTGTATATGTATTTATTTATTTTCTATGATCTGTTTATCTTCAGTGCATTAGTAAATCTGTCAAAATCAGCCTCATTAAAACATTTGTTGTACTATTATTATATTTATTGTTGTAATTATTATATTATATTATATATTATATGATATTTATTCTGTCGTAGAAAATAATTTTTTTTTCCAAAATCATTTTCAATGTAATGATGGTAGCAACATAAGTTCTGCTAACTATCAGGATATTTCACCCGAAGCCTGGCTGCTTCTGCCAGGAGATTAAAAAGGTGTTTAGAAGTGTTTTTTAAAAAAAAAAAAAAATAAGAAAACATCTGCCAGGCGTGAGAAACTAAATTCCCTACCAAAAATTTAAAATTAAAATAAAAAAGTGCAGAGGGAAAATAATTAAAATAATGAATTCATTGAAAGCCCTTGTTGTCTGAAATGTAAGTAATTTCATCAGTATAAACGTTTTACCAAATATCGTGTCAATATCAATGTCTGTAGATATAAATTAAAAGGTTTATGGTCATTCTTATCTTTCCTGTGGTTCTTCATTAAACATTTTCATAGGTGTTTTAACTTCAGTTCCAGTCTCAGTCCGTCTGAAAGGTTACAGCTAGATGAGAAGACGAGTTCTGTGAAGTTCAACATTTTGCTGGATGTCAGTGGAACAATGCACTTCTTTCCCAAATCAGGATGTTACACGTTTGTCCAATCAGCTAGCAGGGTTCAGACTCCGCCCACTGAACAAGGACTAGCTGCACAGATATGTTTTGTGCCAGTAGCTCGAAGAGTTTGTGCAGTTTAGATAGACGGTATATACAGGGGCTCCACAGGGTTGGGTGTTGTCACTACTGTTTGTTTTCAATATATACCAGCGAGCTACAAATGAAGAGTAATACAACTGGTCTTTTTAAGTATGCGGATGACATGGTCCTGGTGCAGCCTTGTTCAAAGAGTCAATTACTGAGTGAGCAAATCTATTTTAAAAACACGATGGGCCTTGAAGATTGGTGTAAATTGAGTGCTTTGCAAATCAGCGTAAGGAATACGAAAGAGCTGATTTTTAATGTTAATTCTAGTGAATACCATGTGTTAGGGAAATTGAAGATAAATGATCATACTGTTGAGATTGGGGAAAGTTTTATTTAGGATTATATCCGATTCCAAACACCCACTTTACTCTGGATTTGTAATGCATCCATCTGGAGGAAGGTATAAGGTTCCCAAAGTTCTTAAAAAATGTTTAAACACTCTTTTATACCAGCAGCATTTATAATATTAAATGGAATTAAGTAAGGGTAAGCATCTTCTGTGAGAATGATTACATTGATTGGACGGCTGTTTGTTTGTTGTATGATTATGATTATTGTCTGTGTCTTAATTGTGTATGTGTATAACATTTGTTTTATGAGAAGCCAAATGAAAATTTCCACGTAGGTGGATAATAAAGTTTAATCAATCAATCAATCAATCAATCAATCAATCAACTGATCAAATCTTTAAGGAATTTGGACGATGCAATTTCCTATTGAACATGATATTCCAAATATTTCAAAGACTGAATATGTTCAGATTACAGGCTTGAGTAAATGGACACTAAAAATTTCATAACTTATAATGGATGACTCATGGAAAGGGATGTTTCACACGTTAATTCAAAAATAATGATAATAATGCTTAAATTCTATGGTATAGTTATATTGTGTGATTCCGTTTTTCTAAACAATGATTCATCTACTACACTTAAACGTAGACCAGATGAAGGGCAGGTCTTTTTTTTTCTGTCAGCTACGACTGGGGCTGATTTGTTTGTTAATGTGGACCTCAAACTTGTCAGTCATGACATCATGTTTTGAAACAAAACAATACGAATACAATACAAATCCTACTTTTGTGGTAATTGTTAGACACTGCCATAGTTATACAATTAATACTGATTATACAGGAAAGAATTTGAGGAATTTGAGATCTTGAAACAGAGAAAAAAAGTCAGTTTACTTCATACAAATACTTTATTTCCAGTCATAAATGGTTCTATTTCAGCTCATTTAGATGTATGCGTTCTATACACAGAAGTGCAATCGATCGAGTCCACGGCTACAGCATTTTATTCGAGTAATTTAGAACGGTCCGTTACACCAAATTAACAACAAATGAACAAAGACACGTAGTATTCCCTGATCAAAAAAGTGCATGATATAAAACACACTTTTAAAAAAAATGCAGAAAAAAATGCAGACCAATCCCAGATCGTACCCCTGCTCCACATTTACAGAGTCTCTAGGAGCGTCCATCGTGTGATATCCGATCAAGCCGTTGTGCACTGCTTTGCCTTGAGAAAAGTCTAGAATAAGAGACAGAGATAACAGGAACACATTTGTTCCCACTGGTGCACATCTTGCTTTCTTTGGACCTGCTTTGGCTGCGTGTCCCGATAAGCCACTCTATTTACTCATCTACAAATTGTACAGTCTGGGCCAGTGCAAGAACAGACATAAATCCTCGTCCCACCATATACCTGTATCATTACAGCATTTTTACATTTTGTTCTGATCCTCAATGAGTCTGAAAGAGTGTGTACAGTCCCCATGTTAGATGAACCACTCCTTCTTGTTTTCTTCGATGGTCTCGTTGAAATTGGGCTCCGAGCTGATGATGGCTGCATCGGCTGATTCGGAGCGTTCGGCCCCTTTGGACTCGTTGGTATGGTACGTTCCCTTGTGGCGGAACATGTAGCGAATCAAGAACACCAGCGTGCACAGGATGGTGAAGATCACCACGGCGATGATGCCTAAATCAAGAAGGGAGGATTGTGTGTAAAATTCTGTAAAAGTGAGAGAACATCCAAACACGATCCAAAACAAAAGATGTTTTAAGACTTTCTACCTCCGATTATTGTCGAATTACTGTTCAACCCATCCGGTACGACTCTCTCCTCGTTGTAGGGGAAATCAGCACCTACAGGAAGCATTGTGTGCTATGAATGGTTATGGCTTGTTGTGATATTAGAAGGATATTAGGGTTGAGCAATGCATTATATCACAAGGGTTCACTGATGGCATAATAAGAATGGTGTGTGACGCATTAAAAATACAGAAGAACAAACTATCCATCAATCGACTCTTCAGTAACAGTTTAGAAGGCCTTTTTTGAAATCGATTTTTTTATCATCTTGGTTTGGAACCACTCCAAACCAAATGGCTGCCATAAGTGTACTACATTAAAAGTCTGCTATGTATTACGTCATCACTAACAACCAGTAGATCAATACTGAGGTGTTTTTACACACTTAGCTTTATGTCTGCAACACTTAATATTGTATCATTATTATCAATCCTTTCTTTTTCTTTTTTTAAAATAAGACACTGGGCGCACGGTGGCTTAGTGGTTAGCACATTCGCCTCACACCTCCAGGCGTCTGTGGCGCCTGTGGCGACTGTGCGGGGGTTTCCTCCGGGTACTCCGGTTTCCTCCCTCAAAGACATGCATGGCAGGTTGATTGGCGTGTCCAAATTGTCCGTAGTGTATGAATGAGTGTGTATGTGATTGTGCGATGGATTGGCACCCTTTCCAGGGTGTACCCTGCCTTGTGCCCGATGCTCCCCTTGGATAGGCTCCAGGTTTCCCCGTGACCCTGAAAAGAATAAAGTGGTAGAGGATGGATGGATGAAATAAGACACTGTTCTTGTTCTTTACCTCCATCCAGGTTCCAGGGGTCAGTGTTCGCAGACATCGGTGAGACGGTGAGCGGAGACGCACCGCAGTTGGACTCAACCAGTTTGCCCTGATGTGAGACGGACACGGCAAGCCGTGAACGAAGAGCCGCCTTGAGAGGAGTGATGCTGTTAAACTGCAATCGGGACAGACAGCCTACGAAGCCGGGAGTGTTATACTTCTCTATAAGCACTGGGTCGATGGGACCGGTTTCTACAGAAAGCATAGAAACATACAGGGAGCATCACAACTGTAGCGCTTCTTGTACTTATAGTAAATTCATTACAGAAATCACAAACCTCAAAATTTTTATCCACTCAATAAAGTCTAAGCTAGGTTTATTAATACCGCTCCCTGCTATTTCATCTGTATAATCGAGCTACGCTGTAGTTCTGCAGGATGCAGTTTGAATTTCATTTCTCCACTTATTGATTCAGCGGACTCGAGAATGATAAATGTTTAATAGCCCTCCATCCCTGCGCTGCTCTCTCTGAGGTAACCGTGTCTATCAGGATCAAACTACATACACAGCAAAGAGTTAAGTATCATCTCGGCCACTTCCAGTAAATACGCTGCCTATCCAAAAACTACTGCAGAATTCAGTGTCCTAAAGATATCAGATTCAGAGGTGCATGAATTGCTGAATTGATTAGAGACATTGGGTTTTGCGTGAAATAAGACCCAAGTGAACATTACAGTGGTGGTTATAGGCACTAAAAATAAAGCGTGTTGTATAACGTTTGCTGGGAAATCACATTTTTATATTTGTCAAATGGATGTCATTAAAACTTAACAGTAAAGTGATTCAGATCTGATTTTATTCCAACTATTTGCTTTGTGATGAAATGTTTTGTCTTTGACAACTGCTTACTGGAGGGATGGAGGGATGGATGGATGTAGACTTTTTTAGACTTTTTTTTAGACAGAACATGGCGTGTTCTGTCTAACACGCCATGTTAGACAGAAACTGAAGGAAAAAAAAAATCAGTAGATCCAGATTCATGGCACTGATTGGGAAATATGCATTGATTTAGCTTTGAACTTGACTTGACTTGGCCTGAGCTTGCATATGACATGTGCATAAAAATGCACCACAAACCTCCACCATTCACCAGTCTGCTCACTATCCTCCACCAAACCTCCACCATTCACCAGTCTGCTCACCATCCTCCACCAAACCTCCACCATTCTCCAGTCTGCTCACTATCCTCCACCAAACCTCCACCATTCACCAGTCTGCTCACTATCCTCCACCAAACCTCCACCATTCACCAGTCTGCTCACTATTCCTCCATTCATCCTTCGCTATTCATTACCCCGTTCACTATTCCTCCACCCAACCTCCATCGTTCACCAGTCTGTTCACTATTTCTCCACTGAACCTCCATCATTCACCAGTGTGTTCATTGTTTCTCCACCCAACTTTCACCATCCACTACCCTGTTCACTATTCCTCCACTCAACCACCATAATTCACCAGTTGGTTTACGATTCCTCCACTGAAACACTGCAGTTCACCTGGCTGCTCACTATCCCTCCACCCAACCACTGCAGTTCACCTGCCTGATCACTATCCCACCTCCCAACCTCCCTAGCTTTGCTCACATTCTCCGTAACAGCACACCATCTTTGGCTCACACTCCCTCTAATAGTCAGGCAATCTCACCCATTAACTATTTTTAAAATTCATGTAAAAATATACAGTATCTATTTTCCCAAAATAAACAAGCATCCAATCTACTGTAGTGGGCTGCTAATTTATATCCATGCAAGTGTGTGGTTATTTCAGGAAAAACCTAAAAAGAAGCCAATGGGTAAAAAATTACAATTTAAGGCATTTTACGTGTAATATTTCACTCACGAAATAAAACGGATCATTATTACTGCGTTTGAGTATCTTTCTTTGTTTGTGGAAATGCTGGGAGTTAATCTGACTTACATTCATTAACACTGGTGTGTGTGTGTGTGTGTGAGAGAGAGAGTGTGTGTGAAGAATAGCCAAGCTATAACTGAGAAAAAAGGCATGTGCAGTGATGTACTCCTATTCATGGTTTTTTATGAGTTTTTCTCATCAAATATACATCACTCTTTATGAATAACATGATTGACATTGTTACATCTTAACACATCAATTACCGAGGCGAAACAGCAAGTTTTCCTTAAGCAAGAAATAATGCTTATGCCTGAGAGCACACTGATATCTATGTTTTGGATGAATGTGCCAGGCATACAATAAAACTGTTCTTTTCAGCATTACAGGACTGTCTAATCAGTAGTATATCCGTCTGATTGCCATCAGATCACGAGTGAAGGATAGGATAGAGGAAAAACTAGTTTGTGAATCAGTAGGTTAATCATCAAATCCTCCTGGTAGATTGTTATTTTAAAAAGTTAATGAGGGATAAAGAAAGAGATGGCATGTCCTTCCAGTAACCTTCTGACTGGCATGATTCTGCACTGGAAGACATACACACACACACACACACACACAGGGTCCCAATACTGCAGAACAATCTTATACACCAGCAGCGCCAACTGCAAGTACTCAGCCTCGAGCCTCAGACACAGATACCCAAAATAAGATTTAGTTCTGGCCCTCAATAACAAAGAATATATACATCTGTAAATGACACAAAGCCACACAATCATTTTCATAATTTATGAATATAATATGATATAATTATAGCATGCAGCTACAGTATTATTCTTGGCTGTTTACACAGAATAAGAACATCTGTATTACCTGAAAAGCAGCCAGGTTGCAGTGTACTCTCTCTCTCTCTCTGTCCTATCTCAAAGAAATCACCTTCCCTCCTTTCTCTCCTCCTTTATATCAACACTGTGAACCTCTTATCTCTCTGTGTGGGAGTGTGTGTATCCGCAGCTTCGAATCAGAGTGAGCTGGAGGAAAACACGGATAATGGTAGTATCTACTGGATGGATCTGGAGTCTAACCTTGTCCACTGATGATGTCAGAGAGGTGTAATACAATCAAGAGGGACCATGACTAAGACCACACACACACACACACACACACACACACACACACACACACACACACACACACACACACACACGCACATGCACACGTGTAGCTGAACCACATTCGCACAGGAGCAGATGTCATCAGCCAGCTGTCAAAGCTCAAACAGAATCAAAAGCAAAACCAGTGAGGATCAAGACCCTGTAATGTACTAGATGCAACGCTTTTATACTGAAATTATACACATACGGATTATAAGATTATATATGCAGATTATCTACATAAACAGATTTGAGGAAAAAAAAACATGTTGAATGTGTCATATATCAAGGAGGTAACTCTGGACTTCATTTCCCAGCAGCCACTGCACCATACTACATCATTGTCACATGACCACCTGCACCTGTATCACTCTATTTAACGAGCACTCATATATATATAGCCACTGTTTGTACTGCTTCCTCGTCTTACGTATTGTCTGTCTTGACCTGTGTCTCTGTACCATGTTTTGTTTGATAGTTTATGTTTAGCCTTAGCCACAGTATTTTGCCGAGTTGTCTTGGTGTCTTTGTTTTGTTGTTTGTTTGTTTATTAAACTGTTTGAAGATCTGCGCTTGCTTCCGTATCCAACTTTGTAACGTGACAGAATGAATGATATGGTGAATCTTGATTCTATCAGGAAAGGTGTAAAGGTGTTAAGGTGTAAAGCAGTAAATTTTCACACAAGAACATCTTCAGGACATAGGGGTTTATGGTTTTCATATTAGATGATCTTAGGAGATGATTTGGATCACAGTTTTCAGGCATCCAATTCAATGCTATATCATTTAAAAATAAATAACAAATATTAATAAATGGTTTTTTTTTTTTGGACATTTGACTATATTTCTCTCCAATTTGGTTCACCTGCCAATTCTCCCCATCAGCCAGATATCCCCATGACACAACAGCTACCAATCGAGGAACTGTGGCTCTAACACATGCTTCCTTTTTAAACTGCATCACAAGGCAGCATAACACACTCTGAGGAAAGCGCTATCTGCCCTCTTCCACATACAGACATCAACATCACTGTGATTGACAGGTGAAAGAGACTCTCTGTTTGGCATTGTCAGTAACTGAGCTTCACGAATGTTCCCACAATAGTGCGAATGCTATTCTGTTGCACCAACAGTCAATTCTAAAGACAGAAAAAGAAAGACACAAACGGATGAGCAGCTCCCTTCTCAATTATCTTTACAGACTCAGAACACAATGGAGTATTAACACTTTAGTCTGCAAACAATATTATATTAATCAGGATGTAATGCACGTACACACACACACAGAGTCAGTGGATCAGAATAACTATAAATCTGTTCATGACTTCTTCCCTGCAGAGGGCTAAAATGAATCATCTTCCTTGTCACCTCCCTGTACGAGCCTGTGATGGGTGATGAGTCCTTGCTGCTTTCTGCATAAACTACAGAACATAAACTTTATGAAAGGGTCCAGGAGTTATAAATCACACACACACTTTTCTTTCGGTGAGCTACCACACAGGTTTTACAATATGTACATGTCATTTTATTACCTCCAGATCTTGCTTGCTAAAAGGCGTCAATATCCTGAACAGAACAAATATAAATAAATAGATAAATATTCAATAAATAAATAAATTAATTAACCAACAGAGTGTGAGTCTGCATCTGAGGGGACGTGCTGTTACACCTCCTTGAAGGTGATTATTTTACAATAACAGCATTGTAAAACAAGTGTTTTATTCCATTTCTCTCACAGCAATTGCATCATACATCTCTGTATAGTCACATTTAATGTTGTGAAACTACATGTCCATGGATGTTAGCTCTTGTTATCATGCTATAGCAGCAAAAACATTCATTCTTTCACCACCATATGGATTTTGTATATAATGCTTCATATGTCATATCATGTGTAGCATAATGAATGAGGAAATATTACAACATCACCAACAAAATCATTAAGTGCTGAAGTATGAAAGCCAGCCCACGTGGATATGGGCATACAGCAGGGTCCTAACACCATCTAGTGGCAAAAATAATGTATTACAACAAGCAGTGATTAAATCCGGGCAAATATGAAATGTACAATGTCCAAATTCCTGAAGATCATGCGAAGAAGAAATATTCTCCCTTTTTTTCTTTCTTTATTTTGAATGATATTGTGATATGGACTAATATACAGATACGTACACCTAATCTACAGTATATTCAATTATTACTATGTAAATCTAAGAAGTTGAAGAGCAACATTGACCAACATCTACACCAATCATTACTAACACCTAACCCTATATATTTATTAGTAATTATCACCAAACTGTACTCATCTGAAAATCATTGAATGCGACATTAAACGTGTCTGAATTATTATCTTGGCTTAATGAAAGAGTTCTGTGTTATATACACCGTGTTACAAACTTTCCACATTCAGCCAATTAGGACTCACTATTTGGGCCTTATGTTAATAAATAATGATGTCATCCTGCTGCAGAAATAAGTGAGCATGACAGAAAGCGTGTTATTGCTGAGGATGGAGCTTACCAAAGACTTTTCCTAGGAAGAGAGTCTTGACCAGGTTGAAGTGAATGTCTGAGGCTTCAGGAAGAGTGTAGCTGACCGAAGGATAGTGGTCCAGCTATGGGAAAGACACACACACACACACACACACACACACACACATTATTATAATTGTTGTTGTTGTTGTTGTTCTTCTTCTTCTTCTTCTTCTTCTTCTTCTTATGGTTATAAATGTGTGAATTGCACAGACTCAGAGATTTTGCTGTTAGAATCAGCTCTCAATCTCCACCTAGTGGACCTGTACTGAAAGTACACTCTGACTGCACCGTTGTCCTTCATATTCGTTTGAAGCTATTTATTCCACCAAAGTGTGCTAAATAAATGATCCTCAGTGCTTCCTGAATTTGTAGCTCATCTCTAAGGACGTTGCTGATGAGGCGCTCGGAGTGGCAGATTCAGGAACTTTTAATGTGACAACATTTAATAGCTTTGAGCTTATTTACTTTTATCAGAAGATGCTAATGGCTGACTCTGAGAGAAAAGTCGCAGTGAAACGCTTCCCCGAGGCTCCAAACTCTCTGAGAGCCACACAGCTTAAATGATATCTGCTAATGAGTCGTAAATAAGCTCCAACTTGGCCTTGTGGAACATGAAGGACAGATTAAAAACAACAACAACAACAACAACAACAAAAACACAACAGCATTGAATTACATTTTAAAATAGTATTAGCTTTATTTATCCTCAAGGTGATACAGTAAGTGAGGAAGCCTGGATATTATTAATGATTATTAGTTATGGTCTAAAAGCCCACAGGGTCAGATGGAAAGTGCATAGATTTGAACTGACAGCCTTCTGGTGACTAATTAAGTGTTACTAGTCGCCTCACTGAGGGAATTCCTCTGAGAATAAAGTATAAATTTGAGGGTAAAGCACAGGGGCATTAGCTGGACTGGTAATCATCTGGGACTGAGCCCAGATTCTTCTCCATCAAAAAGAAAAAAACCTTTTAAAAATGTACCTCTACTGTAAATAGACTGTTTCCGTGCATGCAATTCTTACATGTAAGGGCTAATTGCTTACAAGAATGTGATAACTGGAGAAGAAAGGGTTTGAATTTGATTTACTACATAATCTGCACATGAATAATCCAGCCACTCGAATGTCTCGAACCAGCTTCATCAGATATCAGACACCTATTTCCATTATTACTAAGCCTACGTGATGGAAATCCTCAAAACCCATAATACAATGGCGATTTCACTAATGAGCGTTGAAAACGGCTAATAGAGTGACTTTCCAAATCTGCTTGTAAAAACCTTGCTGATGAACCTGCTTGATGTGAACTACCTCAATGGTACAGGTATGAGAAAAATAATGGTCAATTCTCCAGCTCAACATTCTCAGCTCAGCGTAAGTTTTGTTTTATGGAAGCTGTGGTAAGTTAGCTGTCAGTGTATGACATGATCATTATGATTATGATAGATCAAAAGTTGGATCTATCATAAAACTTGCCTCTGGTGTTTTCACTGTTTGCAGGACTACCAGACCGACGATATATCAAACTTTTTGCCTACCTAACATGAGACTAGGCTAGTTTAGTGCCGCTAGCCAAGAAGAGGCACAACTAAGCGATCATTGTACAGTATGGGTTTAGCTGCTACAATGCCGTACAAAGTACTTTAGCTCTCCTTATGCTCTGCTCCTATCATGTTCACGTCACTTAGAAATCATATAGACATTTACCCACCTTGTTTTCCTGCTCAGCATGAGAGGATGTCAGTGTTTCAGTAAAAAAAATCAGCATATATCCATTTTCCCCTCACACTAACTGACTATATGAGGTAGCATTTGGCAGAATTGAGACCTGTCAGCCAATAAGATATGAGCATTTCCACTTATTTTCCTGTACACCCTGTCTGATTGTCTGAAGATAAAATACAATACTTCATTCACTGAAGATTACGTAGTGACAAAACCGTTCCAAGAGGAGAATTATTCGGGATAAAGAAAAGAAAAACTTCGGGATTACAGCCCCGAATGCCGAGGCCAGGTTACGCCCCTGATAAAGCATGCAATGAGAGAGTCGTTTAATGTCCTCAGGGCCACTCATCTCTTCTCATCAAGACTCAAAGACAAAAAGAAAGAGGACATTTTCTCTACATAGAGCTACAAGATACTTTACAAACAAGACAACCCCAAGAGAATTTATTAGAAATAATTCTTGTAAACTAGTTTAGATCAACACTGATCGAAACCTGGAAGAACAGAAGGTAACACAGCTCAAGGACACACACACACACACACACACACACACACACACACACTCTAATCCAGACTACACCTTGGATGCTGCTTCACACCTCGACCTCATCACCTCTCACTGTGCTGCACTGCTTACCGATCGATGCTCGCTCTCAGGAGATGAGTGTATTACAGAAAGTGACAGAGACACTACATGTCCAACTGAAAATAAAACCTGAGTGTTAATGCTAAAGAATATTAGAAGATGAGGGTGTGATGGTTGTGTGTGTGTGTGTGATGGCGGCTCTCACTTGGACGTGGATTTCTCGTTCTATTCTTGTGATGTTGACGCTGTGCGGCTGTCCGTTGGCCATGTTTCGGTGATCTAGATCGACGGTGAAGGGCTCAAGCAGACCCCCGAGATTATAACGAAGCTGTAGAGAACCTGAGAGAGAGAGAGAGAGATAGAGAGAGAGAGAGAGAGAGAGAGAGAGAGAGAGAGTGTGAGTGTTCTTATTAGGAGAGGATTAAGCATGAACAATGAGGTGAAGGAGACACTTTTCTCTTACTGTGCCACTTTCACACACACACACACACACACACACACACACACACACACACACACACACACTGCACTGCACTGACGTTAAAACTCAGTCTGAATTATTTCTGGATGCATTTGTGTGTTCAAGTGTGTCTAAGTCGATACGCGTGAGTGTGACAGAGAGCCATTAAACATTACTTAGCTGTATTGGTTAAACTGAGATGCTTTCTAAAAGTTCCACTTTGTTTTGCACACTAAAGTGACACAAATAAATGATTTGCTAAGACACTTAGAGGAAATCATTACACAGAGGCATTCAATCTCAGGCCATTTAATGAGAAGCTCAATGTTGAAGAAAATATATATTTATTTAATGTTGAGACAAGTCAACTGTTTGAGGACCGTACAGTAGTGGTGCTTGAAAGTTTGTTAGAATTTTCTATATTTCTGCATAAATATGACCTAAAAAAGTCCTAAAAGTAGATAAAGAGAAGCTAATTAAACATATGAGATATTTGTTTTATACTATAGATATTATAGTATATACAGTAAATACGTGAAATACGTGAATCTTTGCTTTCAGTATCTCCTTGTGTAGAGCCCCTTGTATAGCAATAACTGCGACAAAATGTTTGGGGTAACTGTTGATCAGTCCTGCACATTGGCTTGGAGGAATTTTAACCCGTTCCTCAGTACTGAACAGCTTCAACTCTGGGATGTTGGTGGGTTTCCTCACATGAAATTCTTGCTTCAGGTTCTTCCACAACATTTCTACTGGATTAAGTTCAGGACTTTGACTTGGCCATTCCAAAACATTAACGTTATTCTTCTTTAACCGTTCTTTGATAGAGCGACTTGTGTGCTTACTGTCATTGTCTTGCTGCATGACCCACTTTTCTTGAGATTCAGTTCACAGATGAATTAGCTGGTATTATTCAGAATTCATTGTTCTATCAATAATGGCAAGCTGTCCTAGTCCAGATGCAGCAAAACAGGCCCAAACCATGACACTACCACCACCATGTTTCTCAGATGAGATAAGGTTCTGATGCTGGATTGAAGTGTTTTCCTTTCTCAAAACATAACGCTTCTCATTTAAATCAAAAAGGTTATTTTGGTCTCACCCATCCACAAAACATTTTTCCAGTAGCCTTCTGGTTTGTCCATGTGATCTTTAGCAAACTGCAGAAGGGCAGCAATGTTCTTTTTGGAAAGCAGTGACTTTCTCCTTGCAACCCTGCCATCACACCATTGTTGTTCCATGTTCTCCTGATGGTGGACTAATGAACATTAACATTCGCCAATATGAGAAAAGCCTTTAGTTGCTTAGACGTTACCCTGGGTTCCTTTCTGACCTCGTAGTCTATTACACGTCTTGCACTTGGAGCGATATTTGTTGGTTGATCACTCTACAATTAACTGCTAATCCTAGAGGTTCACATAATTTCCCCACTCACAGATAAGGACTATTGGATCATTTTGCTTAATAAATAAATGACCAAGTGTAATATTTTTGTCTCACTTGTTTAACTGGGTCTACTTTTAGGACTCGGGTGAAAATCTGTTCAGTGATCGGTCATATTTATGCCGAAATACAGAACATTCTAAAGGGTTCACAAACTTTCAAGCACCACTCTATGTACCGTTGCGTCGCAGCACTACAGCCATGTAGTCACGGATCCTTGAGCTGATGTACAGGAGGATGCTGGGAGTGCTGGACGTGCTGAAGCTGAAGGTCACGATCTCTCGGGTTAGGTTCGTGTCTGACGGCAGAGACGGGGCGAAATCCTTTCCATCCACGCTGGACACTGAGGACATCACCTCCGGCATCAGGTTATAGCGGACCAGCGTTCCTGCCTCAAAGTAAGCTCCAACATCTGCAACACAAACACACAGCATGCTCTGTTAGCGACAAGCTCAGCTCTATCAGCTCTATCCCCCACCCCCCATCTGCTCTATCTCTCATCACTAATTATAACCGGTGATGATGGGCACAAGTAATAACTGCACAAGCTGTGAGATTGCGAGCCGAAGATCATGGGATATGGATATTGTCTGCGACTTTAAAACTTGCACACACAGGCATGACAAAATGGTTGTCATCATCCGTGTGCTTCTGTAAACACAGTGCTTTGTCTTTGACGAGTACAAGAGTGGAAAATTGCTCATGTGGCTCATTTAGCTGAGTAAGAGTAATATATATGCCTATTACAGCAGCAGCAAAATCTAGCTAATGCACAAACTGTTGCATTTGAGGTAGAACGAAGAGGATAATGGAAAATCAAGAGAGATAACGAGAGAATAAACATATTCAAAGCATGACGCATGAGCATATAGTATAAGTAAATGCAATATAAGTTTGTTGCATTTCCACGACACATATCATAGAAACAACAACTAAAAACATCTGAAATGTCTATAAGGAAGATTTTTGAACCTCAACGCTGCGCTGAGCGACTCGAGGAACTGAACTGACCCAGAGGCAACAAGACTGAGAATTCATTATTGACAATTATACACATGGTGGCTTGAGTAACTGTATGTATGTATCATGAATGTATCAGTTTGAATTTTACATCAAACATTTGAATCGTTATCATGAGTTTACCTTTGCGTACAGGAAGAATATATACTGTAAGTGACCTCCTTTGCACAGCTGATTCTGGACTACTCTCCATTCTCATCCTCCTAGACCACAGTGCAGACTTTGACACCATCTCTCATCGGATTCTTCTAGAACGTCTAGCTAACACTGGAGTCCTTGGCACTGTACATCAGTGGTTCACATCCTACCTCACTGACAAGACACAATTTGTCCAAATAATGAGCTGCAAGCCAGAGAGCTCCCCAGGCGTTCCCCAGGGCTCAGTTTTGGGGCCTCTCATATTTATCATCTATCTCCTCCCACTCGGCAATATCCTTCGACATCATGGTGTTCACACTTTCACTGCTATGCTGACGATACTCAGCTTTACATGTGTACGAAGCCTTCAGCCTCTCTTCCGTACAGTACGATCATAGCCTGTCTTCATGACATAAACTTGTGGATGATTAAGGACTATCTGAAATCAAACAGCGATAAGACTGAGCTACTGTATACATATACATACATACATACATATATATATATATATATATATATATATATATATATATATATATATATATATATATATATATATATATATATAAAATATTGTGTTTTAGTGTTTTGTGAATTGTATTTGCTTGTAGTACTTGTGAAGTGACCTTGGGTGTCGTGAAAGGCGCTTTTTTTTTTTTTTTTATAAAATGTATTATTAAAAAAAAAGGTATTATAAGTGAATTTTCCTGTTTCTAGCTTTTCTCCAAACAGTTCCCTGCAGCATAAGTGTTTAATTCTTGCAAATTTTCTGACCAATGATTAGTTGTTAAGATCATTAAAAGCGGAATATTTTGCCATTTGGGGCTTGACAATTTTTTTTTCTTGCCCAGATCTAAGCAACCATCCGACCAATCAGATCTGAGAACTCAGCTGCGCTGTGGAAAATGATCAGAGCAAGAGTATTTATGATATTATTATGAAATTAGACGGAACGCTAAACACTCGCCTTTAGTGCAGAAGGGTCCGTCATAAGCCGTGTCGCTGCAGTCGCATGAATAGCCGTTGTATTTCTCCACACACTTCCCTCCGTTGCGGCAGTACATCCCGAAACTGGTGCAGTGACCCGAACATCCGGGTTTAACTCCGGGAGTGACCTTTGCTCTTTCTTCCAGGTCTAGGGTCACGCCGTTCATCTTCAGGGAGCGGATGCATCCCAGGAAGCCTCTCTGTCCTCCTGCTGCACCTACGGTATCAATGCAAATGCGGTATCAATTGAAAATCTTGAAATAATACTCAAATGATTTCATACCATGCTGTAGATCCTGGAGAATGAGGCTTAAACAACTTGAATGCATTATCCTCAATACACTTTTCTGTCATTATAGGAAACTGCTGCTTTATAAGTGTGGACTTTATTCATGAACAGCCATGACGCAGTCATCTTTAATAAATAGGAAATAATAAAGCAAGGACAGAGACATGACAGGAATCATCTGCCAAGTGAGAGATGAAGCAGTTGTTTTTACTCTTATCAGACTTTCATTAGAAACTGACTTCACACTGTTTAACACACAATCCAGAGCAGAGGAGTAGAAGCAAAGAAAGACATTAAGAATTCCACAACTACACTCAATTAGCAGTTGACATGGCACTAGATTAATTCCTCTGTGTGTGTATATGTGTGTGTGGGTGTGTGATAGAGAGAGAGAGCGAGAGAGAGAGAGAGAGAGAGAGAGAGAGAGAGATGCTTTTCTGCAGAATTTATAGTCATTTAAGTAAGGAATAAAAGACGCCAGCCTGTGTGTGCTGTTACAGCCCCAGTTCCAAAAAATTTGGGACGCTGTGTAAAATGTAAATAAAAACAGAATGCAATGATTTGCAAATCTCATAAACCAAAATGTTATTCACAATAGAACATGGAAAACATATCAAATGTTTAAATTGAGGAAATGTACTGTTTTAAGGACACAAATAAGGTCATTTTGAATTGATGGCCACATCACATCTCAAAAAAGTTGGAACGGGGCAAGAAAAGGCTGGAAAAGTAAGTGTTACTAAAAAGAAACAGCTGGAGGAACGTTTTGCAACTAATTAGGTTGATTGGGAACAGGTCAGTTACATGATTGGGTATAAAAGAGTATCTTACAGAGGTAGCGTCTCTCAGAAGTAAAGATGGGATGGAATCTGGATGGAAGCAGATGTTGATCTAAAACCTGTATATACCTTTCAGCATTGATGGTGCCTTTCCAGATGTGCAAGCTGCCCATTCCATAGGCACTAATGCACCTCCATACCATCAGAGACGCAGGCTTTCAAACTGAGCGCTGATAATAATCCGGATGGTCCCTCTCCTCTTTAGTCCTCTTTAGTTTAGAGGATGTGGCGTCCATGGTTTCCAAAAAGAATTTCAAATTTGGATTCGTCTGACAACAGAAGAGTTTTCCACTTTGCCTCAGTCCATTTTAAATGAGCTTTGTCGCAGAGAAGATGGCAGAGTTTCTGGATCATGTTCAAATGGCTTCTTCTTTGCATGATAGAGCTTTAACCAGCATTTGTGGATGGCACGGTGAACTGTGTTCACAGACAATGAGTTCTGGAGGTGTTTCTGAGGCCACGCAGTGATTTCCATTACAGAATCATGCCTGTTTTTAATGCAGTGCCGCCTGAGGGCCCGAAGATCACGAGCATGCGATATTGATTTTCACCCTCGTCCCTTGCACACAGAGATTTCTCCAGATTCTCTGAATCTTTTGATGATATTATGTACTGTAGATGATGAGATATTCATAGTCTTCACAATTTTACATTGAGGAACATTATTCTGAAATTGTTCCACAAATTGTAGACGCAGTTTTTCACAGATTGGTGAATCTCTGCCCATCTTTACTTCTGAAAGACTCTGTCTCTCTAGGATACTCTCTTTATACTCAATTATCTTACTGTCCTGTTCCCAATTAACCTCCTGCTGTTTCTTTTTACTAACACTTACTTTTCCAGCCTTTTGTTGCCCCCCCATCCCAACTTTTTTGAGACGTGTTGCGGCCATCAAATTCAAAATGACTTAATTTTTTCCCCTTAAGGTGGTACATTGCCTCAGTTTAAACATTTGATATGTTTTCTATGTTCTATTGTGAATAACATACGGGTTTATGAGATTTGCAAATCATTGCATTCTGTTTTTATTGACATTTTACACAGCGTCCCAACCTTCCAACCTTTTTGGAACCGGGTTGTACAAGGAGGACGTTACTAGTGTTGTATTCCTCTTATACCACAGCAATTTTGAGTCCTACACTTTCTTTTATATAATTATTTTACTTGATCTCAATTTCACACTTGACAGATTACCGTTGTGCCTTAATATAAACAACATAAGTTCTTCAGACCATATTGATAGCATTACTCTTTGCTTTTTTGTGCATTATACGGTATCCGAAACTGGAAATTGTGACTAACTGGAAAGAGTATGAGAAGTTTCACAGATTAAGAACCCAAACTTAGGCTCACACCCTGAGAAGCTATCAGGCCTTGTCCTATCCAGGTTTCGTATGATTTATCAGATTTATCTGTACCTGAATGTTTTGTATAGTAATGTTACCTACTTTCCTGACATGCCCAAGATGCTAGTTTTCCTGGAAAGAGCGGCGTCAGCGTGCGAGAAGCAAAACACATGCAGAAACAGAAAATAAAAATAAAAACCTCCACAAAAATATGAATAAGAAGCAAGCAAACTCTTGGGGTGTGCTGTTCTAGGAAAATAATCAATGATGGAGTTACTGTTACCACCACAGAATTACATATTTGACCATAACAGCACTTCTTAAAATGATTAATTCTTCTTAAACCACAGCAATTTGACGACGATTAGAAGTTTTAAAAGATTAATGAACAACTCATTAATTGTATTGACTTACTATATTGTACTATTGTACTTTTTAATCTGTTTATAGTTGCATTTAATTTTGTAGAACATTCGGGAATCAATTTAGTTCCTGTTATCACTGATTACAGCAGCTATAAACAGTCACTCCCTAACTCTGTTTTCTCTCTGTTGGAATTACTAAGTCAAAAAACCCCCCCAAAAACCCAGCTTGTCATATTATTAAAATTCTCCATCACTGGAGACTCCTTCCATGAACGTTATCTACGTTTTCTTCGTTAAATAATACCATACAATTAATCAGTTTATTATTAGTCTTAGACTATGTGAACTGTCTGCCAGACAAGTCCCTGTGAATAAGCTGTTAGTATACAAATGATAATATAGTAGAATGAGCGCATTAACATAACACTGATTTGAATCACAGCAGGAAGTACTCTAAACGTTAAACAACAGCCTTCGTCCAATCAGAATCGAGAATTCGACAGTGCCGAGGTATAATGAAGAATAAACTGCACTTAATGAGAAATATCTAGCGATCGAACGTGCGATCATGCTGATGTTAAATCAAAAAGTGTGCAATACAGGTCTATTTTCTATTTTTGAATGCAAAAGGAATGACGTGTAAGAAACAAACTTGACGTTTTTCATCAATTCACGAGATGAACAGTGAATACAGAATGAACTAGACAATGAGCTGCTTTATTAATGGAAATGTGGCACAAACACTCAGCGGCTAGAGAGAAAATCCAGGCATTGAATATCATAATACTTCCCAACAGACACATTTACCAGAACACAGAGTCCAAAACTAATCTACAGATTACATTACATCTCAGACAGGAATTTCAGCAACTTTTGCATCCATTTAGTTTCTGAAAGCTCATTACACAGACAGCGGAGCATTTTTGATAAAGACATTGACGTCCTGCCGAACCACTCTGGGGAAAAATACAATTTTCGTATGTTTGTAGACCAAAATGCTCGACGACACAATTGAGAATAAACGATGCAGTGATACAGGAGCTCGTCAGAGTTGGACATCTCGGTGTGTTTAATGGTCGTAGCTATAAAAGTTGAAGCAGTTATTTATGAATTTCATCATAATCACTGAAACTCTAACAGAGCTATAAAAGCGCATGGTTTTTATTTAGTGTTTTACAGCACTAACTTTTGAGAGATAAAAGAGCCTGCTCCACTTCCTTAATGTGCTGAGTGAGCCGAGGAACAAAACAGCACATGAAAAACCAAAGCCATTCATTTTCAAGGATAATTACCTTTTGCAAACCGGTGTTCATACATTCACAGCCATAATGGAACTTTGAAACTATTTTAATTTATTATTTTCAGCCCATTTTTCTCGGTTATGACTGCTCCAGTGAGCTAGAGAAACCGGCATTAAAATTAAGGTGGCAACCTTTCTACCAAGCAAAGAAGTTTATTTAACTCCAGCAGTTGCTGTTTATTTTAATCTGAGCACTAATACAAATAGTTCCTTTGGCTGTATGAGCTGGTCTCAGTATTATATTATACACAATATATGTGTGTGTGTGTGTGTGTGGTTGTGTGTGAGCTTCTTACCCACATAGAGCTGGCTGTAGAGCTCTAGGCGTGTGTGTCCCTGTACAGGTGCAGCTCGAACCTGTCTGTATTGCTGATCCAGCTGAAGCACAGCCTCTTTGACGTTTCTCTCAGCGCTGACTTGATGCCACTGGTCATCGTTTAGCGGTGTTGGTGACTGAACGTTCAGCTCTACCGGCCCGTTCCCCACATCGAAGGAGAACGTAACGAGATTGGGCGCTGGAGAGAAACAACAAGACACACACTCACAGTTTAATGAATAAAACTTAAAGACATGTAATAATCTTGTCCTAAAATATCGATTAGTCTTAGATTAGATATTTCTATCACAGCATGGTTGAGTGCTCAAATCTGATTGGTCAAAAAGTGTGCATTATTTTTGTATAACAGCATGGCTTGGAAAGTAGTTCCGGTGGTAACACAAACGATAGGTTAATGTTAATGTGGTTGTTCTAATATGTTCTTTTTTCTACAGTGACAGCTTGTACACCAGGACGCTCAATTCTGATCGGTCAAGAGATTTTGATTCATTTTCTACAACAGCAACTCTGACAGTAGTGCCAGCTGCAAGGTTTATGCAAATGTTCTCCTACTAATATTCGATCATTTCTATAGAAACCACTTATAAAGAGACTTTGCAAAACTGGATTTAAAAAAAGTTTTAAAAAACTACAGCTACTTGTAATATATAATATGTAATAATATACACATAAGGCTGAGTTAAGCTACGCACACGTATTGAGGATCAACACTGAATTTGTGGACACTGGCACTCAGACCTCGGACAAAATGGAATTAATTCTATTAAGATAAGAGGAGTGTCGAAAAAAGAGGCATGTCTTAACTCTGCAAGATTCTGAACTTGGATTTTAGACCATTTTTCTTGTGCGATATCAGTGAGTGGAGAGTAGTACTGATTATGTGATGCTTGATGATGATGATGATGATGATGATGATGATAATAATAATAATAATAATAATTTTTTTTTTTATATTCCTTTCATGATACCCAAGGTCACTTCACAATATAACACTATTTATTACATAAACACATACAATCCTCAATGAAATGAGTTTGTCTCAGCTGTGTGGTTAGCACGTTCGCCTCACACCTCCAGGGTCGGGGGTTCGATTCCCACCGTGGCCCTGTGTGTGTGCGGAGTTTGCATGTTCTCCCCGTGCTGCGGGGGTTTCCGGTTTCCTCCCCATCCCCCAGTCCAAAGACATGCATGGTAGGTTGATTGGCGTGTCCGTGGTGTATAAATGGGTGTGTGAGTGTGTATGTGATTGTGCCCTGCGATGGATTGGCACCCTGTCCAGGGTGTACCCCACCTTGTGCCCGATGCTTCCTGGGATAGACTCCAGGTTTCCCGTGACCCTGAAGAGGATAAGCGGTATAGAAGATGGATGGATGTTCCATTGACTAAGCAAGCTGTACTATACTGAGACAGGATGACAATGATACCTCCTGTTTATAACCTCATCTGCCGAAATAAAATGTCTCTACGTAGTTTTCCAGGAGATGGTTGAATGCTGTTTACTCAGTTTCAGTGTCTACTCCACTCTACAGATCAGCTAATACGATTAACTCCGGGAATGGAAGTTAGAGTTTAATCGAATGCCATCAGGATGGAAAGTGGTGCGGGAAGTCTTTCAGTAATTGGTTGCTGTTCCAAAATAATTGCTTATATACACAGCTGGTCTTGTTCAAGAACCAGCAGTGATGACGAGTCAAGAGCAGCACGAAGAAAGCAAACTAGGCTGCCTTTTGCGTTCCTTTCCTCTCTAATATCAGACCTATCTCTTGACTAACACTGACGCCATTTCTATATGCTTATGCTATACAAAGTGAAATGTAATGGCTTTCTGTGGCAAAATTAATCACTGTCTTAATGTTGTGGGTCATTTTTATCATCATGGTCGTCGAGAGTACATGAGAGCCATGGAAAAATATAAATGTCTGCTGCAGTAAGCCGAAAAGCACCAAGCCTCTCTGCTGTCTAAAAAAATGCCCATGTCGGCCCTGCACATGCTTCACATTACGGATTCAGTGTCATGGTGTCCATCCGGAATCATTCAAAACCTCATTTCTTTCTCACTGTGATGTGTTCTCATCACAATTTCCAGTGGCTGTATGTAGGGGGAGCTGGTGAGCCATGAGTAACTCTGTTAGCAGAAATGTCACATGGTGTGTTTGAGCTGTGCAAACAGAGGGAACAGAGAAAAGGAGGGAAAGAGGAAACAGAGGAAGAGCAGTCGATATGCAGAAGGTACACTAAAAAAAGTGAGATCAGTAAAGTGCTCAGTGTAGAGTTAAGTGTAGTGCACTTTATTCATTGCATTAGGACTAGAAGAGTCTCAAAAATAAAAACACTCTCCCAAGACTCAAATTTGATCTCTGATTTATTTATTTATTTTTACTGATTCAGGATAACTCCAGAAGAGAACCATAAATCATGGAAATATAATCAATCATATAATATGAGTTAATCTGATCTGTCAAGTAAACTAAGAACAAGAAACACTGGAATAAAACACTCGGTTGTCCCTGAAGTTTTTTTTTTATCCCTTTTATAGAGTAGTTTGCCAATGATGACAATGTTTTGATAATGAATGAATGATGCATTGTACTTTTCTTTGTATAATTTTTAACATTAATGTTTAATGGTTAACCCTTTGTTTGGAGAGTCCATCCATCCATCCATCTTCTATACCGCTTATCCTTTTCAGGGTCACGGGTAAACCTGGAGCCTATCCGAGTATGGAGTAGACACTGAAACTGAGTAAACAGCATTTAACCATCTCCTGGAAAACTGCGTAGATGAGGTTATAAACAGGAGGTATCATTGTCATCCTGTCATCCTGTCATCCTGTCTCAGTATACTACAGCTTGCTTGGTCAATGGAACATCCATCCATCCATCTCCTACCGCTTATCCTCTTCAGGGTCACGGGAAACCTGGAGTCTATCCCAGGGAGCATCGGACACAAGGCGGGGTACACCCTGGACAGGGTGCCAATCCATCGCAGGGCACAATCACATACACATTCACACACCCATTCATACACTACAGACACTTTGGACATGCCAATCAGTCTACCATGCATGTCTTTGGACTGGGGGAGGAAACCGGAGTACCTGGAGGAAACCCCCGCAGCACGGGGAGAACATGCAAACTCCGCACACACAGGGCCACGGTGGGAATCGAACCCCCGACCCTGGAGGTGTGAGGTGAACGTGCTAACCCCTACCAATCAGCTGTATATTATTGTTGCCTTGTTGGAACATGATTTTTAAATTCATAGTAAAAGTATTTGATTTGTGATGTGATGTCGGGGGTTCTGGCATGCTGCAAGCAAGTCCAGAGGCTAAACATCTGTTCAGTTATCGCATGCTCCACAACAACGAGACAGAAAAAGCTCAAATTTCATATGCGGATCTATGACGTAAAACTTTGAAAGATGATATGCTTCTTTCGTCGATCTCATCACTGTTTTTCTTTAAACAAAAGCTATCTTTACATAATAGTCAGATTAGCATCTACTCCACTAGGGCGCCTGAACAAACAGTCTGTGTCTTTCATTCTCCAACCTCTCTCTTTTTGCTCTGTCTTGAATATAAATGTGCTACACCTTCCGTCCTGAAGACTCGGTGGAAAACGTACCGACTGCTAGAATGTGCTGACAGTGGAGACTCCTTCCATAAATGTCGAATCAGCACCTCATTCTAGAAAGCTTCATGATCAACGATTATACGTTTGTATGTCTTTTAATCCTTTTATTATTAGGCTTAGATTTTTGTCAAGCATCCACCGTACAAATCCTCATGAATGAGTTAAGTATTTGAGTGCACGCATTAATATAAACCCTGGATTTGCCCTGCAGCCAGCACTAGAAACTGTTGTGGTATAAGGTTAACTTTTTTATTTATTTATTTATTTTTAAAAATCTGACTGCAGTGTTATTTTAAAACTGTTCAATGTAGATATTGGTGTTTGTACATTTTAATATTAGATTTGAGCTGAGAATGAGTTACAAATATAGTCCTATTCAGAAAGAAGCTTTAGGAAAACTATATTCTAATACAGGGGTTTTCAACTCTAATTCTCAGGCCCGAATGTCCTGCAGGTTTATTTTTATCTGTATTCAGCTCATTGACTCATTATCAAACCTTTTATTAGTTGAATCATTGGGGGAATCATTTGAATCATTTGAATCAGTTGAATCAGTTGCACCTCTGCCATCCTCAACTCTGATCATACATGGAGATAAAGTAGTGTAAGATTACTCTTATTTGAATGAATTATACTAAATAAATATCCGAGAGAGAGAGAGAGAGATATTGTGCGTGTTTGAATTACGTTTATTTTGCGTTTATTTTGTCGACAAGGTTTCAAAACATCGCATTTTAAAATAAATCTGAAATGTGTAGTATTTCCTTAGGTTTAGCATGTGGGGAAAATGCATGCTTTTCCTTTTTTCTGCTTCTGCTGTATTATAGAGCGCTGCAGACCAACTGAATAAACGATGCGACTGTAATTGTGTGGGTGTTTGTATGGATGTCAGAGTTGTGGTTTGTGTGTGTGTACCGAAAATTTGATGCATGTGTGTGTGTGAACAGTTTGAAAGAAAGAAATGATATTGTACTGGAAATCACAAATCACACCCCATTTATACGAGTCAAAGAAGGTTACTGAGCTTTGAAGATTTTCGCATTATGTAAAGAAACCGATGTTTAAAGGGTTAAAATTCTGAAAATGAATGAATGATTGGTCATTATGTTACTATCAGAACTGATGCTGGAAAAAAAATCAACGTCAGTGAAAGTGAAAAAAATAATATTAATATATATTATTTCTATGGCAGTTTTTTTTTTTATATGGACATTTTTGTACTTTATGGACCTGGGTGGTGGTTTTTAATTTTTAATTTTTATTTTTTTAAAAATCTGACACTGCATAAAAAATATGAATGCATCAAAATTAATGTTGTTGTTAATCACTGACATATCAAAGACTGTAATAATCAAAGAAAAAAATTCTGCTTAGCATTTACTATATGGAAAATAATTACTATTTTTCTTTTTTTTCATAAGAAACATCTGTGGCATTATGTAAACATTTAAAGGGTCACAATTCTGAAAATGAATGAATGTTTGGTAATTATGATCAGATGCTGGTAAAAAAAAAATCAACGTCAGTGAAAGTAGAAAAAAAATTATTAATATATAATATTTTTATAACAGTTTTTGGACATGGACATTTTTGTCCCCTATGGACCTATGTGTAACATTTTATTAATTGACCCACAAAGGTTTACTACTTTATGTGACTTTGGTTACAGTTGTTAATTTAGAACGGTGAATAAATTGACCGGAACTACCTGTAGTATAGACGGTTTTAACGCACACCTTCTAGCCAATCAGAATCGAGTATCCGAGCAGACCAATGTACAGTATAACTTCCATTAAACGGCACTGTAACTGTACACAAACACTCTGGGTGGCTGATATGATTAAACTCAATCTCAGACTCATATCAGCCTTACATACAATCAAGATGTGAACTTCTCCACTGCTGTAATACTTTAAAAAAAAAATAAAAATTTTTTTATCAGAAGCACTGCTTTATTTCACACTCTCAGGGGATTTAACTCTCGGTTAAGGGCAGTAAGTTTAGCAAAATCTAAAATCAGGAGTTCGGATTAAAAGAGAGGGTCGAAATCGATGAGCTGTAATGGAGAGCAAGAAATGTGGGAGCGCTTCAATTTCAGAACTGATCTCCTGACTCCAGAGAGGTCCCTCCTACACACACACACACACACACACACACTTAAACACACTCCTAATCTCATGCATAGGCCTGAAGCTGGTCCGGACTACTCATCATTTATAAAAGGGTCACGCTGGCTGTAAATTGGATTGTGTGTTGTGCTGGAAGTAGACCTCAAAGTGTTACGGATGAATATCCAAAGGCAAACCCTCACATGTGTTTGGCAGCTTGGGAAAAAGCTTCGCATGGTGAAATGCTGACAGGTTTCTCTTTTTGCATATCTCAATCGCAAGAAAACCTTTAGCATTTTAAAGCATTTAAAGATTTCTTTCGCAGTCCACTGAAAGACGCCAACGCACCACGTTTTATTGATTTACTTTGTGTTCAATGTAACTTAATAAATGCAATAGAGAAATGATAAATATGACCATCGGACTATGTCTATCTTTTTATCCGCCTTTATTCACAGCCCAGAGATGTTTTTGGCAGTCATGTTTGCTAAACCTCCTCCTTATCAACCTCGTGATCTTTGCAGCGTTTACAACGCTAAGAAAAATTTCCACGTCGTTTTGATGAAATATATATTTATATTGATGTTTTCTTAAAATTGAGGTGTTGAAGTAAGCTACTGGCAGAATTTATTTCTTTTTGTAGACGTTTAGACGATTAGACTTTCCATTTTTGGCCAGAACACACACATATACATATATACACATACATACATTTTATATATATATATATATATATATATATATATATATATATATATATATATATATATATATATATATATATATATATATGTATGTATTACGGACGATTTAGAGATGCCAGTCGGCCTACAATGCATGTCTTTGGACTGGGGGAGGAAACTGGAGTACCCAGAGGAAACCCCCGAGGCACAGAGAGAAAATGCAAACTTCACACATACAGGGCGGAGGCGGGAATCAAACCCCCAACCCCGGAGGTGTGAGGCAAACGTCTGCAAATGTTTTCAAATAATTTATACATAAAAGCGTTAAAAACCAAAACACCTGCTCAGTAAGTAAAATATACTAACTGGTTGATATTATAGCATCAGACTACATTTGGTATTTAATAATGTGGCAGTGAAAAAGATAAAGGATGGAAGAAGCAGGAGGAGTGAGTTTGAAAAATTAAGGAGGACACAGGAAAGACAGTTCTCCCCTGGAGACACACACTCATGCTGCTTGAGGTTAGTTGTGTGCGTGCGTGTGTGTGTGTGTACGTGTGTGTGTGTGTGTGTTACAGAGTGAAATCGAGATACTCACATTTCAGCTCCAGCCGGATGAAGTCTGTGTTGCCCAGATTCTCCAGGAAAACCCCATGAGGTGCAGAGGTCTTGAAATAAAAGGAGATATCAGCACTGGTTTCAGCATGGAAAGTGGAGAAGTGCAGGTAGGAGGACGGTGTGTTGAAGGAAGCGGCGTTCCAGTAACTACCTGCAAAATGAGCACGGAAAATCAGGATGGCATTAATGCATTATTATACAACTGCACTGTAGAGTTCTCAAATATGATTGGACAGAAGGCCTTGATTAATTTTGTAAATGTAGTAACAACTCATTCTCAGGGACATGTAAGGTGGATGCTCCACATAATATAAGGCTAATAATAAACTGATTTGAAAATGTTATATAAGAAAGACAAATTTATAATCAACGATATGGTGAAATTTTCTGTACGGAGTTGTAGATGTGAACAAGTTAATCTTTTTTTTTTGCAATCCTTGCATGATATGTAAACACAGGTGATTTGCATAATCTGAATAGGGCACCAGTACTAATTAAAACATTATATGAAACAGTATTAATCATAGAGGCTGCATTCTGTATTATCGTATTATATTAGATGTCAGTAAGGGGAAGAATATTAACATCATGTATCTGTGTGTCACTCCTATTCTTCCTCTGTACTGAACATACAGTGTGTGTTTGTTAAAGAATAGTTATAGATTTTTTTTTCTGGTCAGTCACATTTCAGCATGGGCACTGACCTTTAAGACTTGAGAAGAAAAAAAACAACAAAAAAAAGTATCATAAGCAAAACAAAATAGAAAGGCGAGGTTACTTTTGGAGATTAAAGATCCGCACTGTAGAAGAATACGGCTTCTTAGAGATTTTGCTAATGACAAATCAATGTTTCTCACTTCCTTTACTTTCTCTAAAAGGTCAACACATTGAGTGAGGTGCTAGCTTTCACAGGACTGAAGTACTTGCTCATTATCCTCTCTGTCTACTAGGTCGCTTTTAGCACAGCATGGCTCGTAAAGCTTAAAAGTCTCAAACTTCTCAAAACTTTCTGCTTATTATAAATTCTCCAGGAACGACACAGGTGGAACTACACGTTCACAGAGGCTATAAATATAGATAAAATATTACATCTTTAAAAGAATGTATACATCAGGAATATGAATTTTCAGGAGAAAACCTGAGCTTTCTGGACACATGATGAATCTGAGGTTTATTACTACACAAAATCCAAAATTGTGCTGTTATGGGCATTTATAGGTGATTGGGGTACAACTTATCCCTTGTTACTCTTGTAAAAGTGGTAAAACGTCAACTTTACATTTAATCATGTTCAACATTCAATCTATAAAAATGCATTTAACCATTAAAAAAATAAATAAACTGAGTGAAAACAACAATATCTTATCAAATATGCAAAATCGACTTAACTACCATCAATGCTAAAGGCATGCTAGTATCTATTAGGACAGTTTTATGCTTTATTTATGTATTTATTTTTTTTTATTAATAATTTAGTTCAATCAAAGTGATCTGATCAGTCAATATCACATTATTGAGAATAAAGAAAAAGGACAAACAAATTTTTTTCCCATAATATTTAGGAAATGTAGATGATGCAACTTTCTGTTGAACGCATGACTTGTGGAATGTGTTCAAGTGACAGGCTCGAGTGAATGTTGGACACTAAAATGTTTTTTATTTTAATCTATGGACTCATGGAAAAGTCTTGTTTAGCTTAAGTTATTTATGCTTGTTTGAAAGCAAGTCTTTTTTTTTCTATAATTTTTGCTTATGAAAACTGTAGATGCTATGAATGCTTACCAGGATAGCTTGTAAGCTAGCAGTAAATGTGTCATTTTTAATGACAAAGCAGGAATTTTTTTTTTTTTTACAATGGTCCACCTTTTGAATATAGTACATTCATACATTCTCAAGCTCTAACAGAAATAAGGAGGAGAATTGAGGTTCTATTAAATGTTCACCCTGTGTTTAACTGATCCATTCTTGCTGATGTCATGATACTGGGAATTAAGTCATATGACACTTGGTAAGACTGCCATCAATAACAAAGTACATTCCCACATTCTTAATGGATATAACACTTGCACATGGAAATTGCTGAGTAATTTCCTCCTACTTCATTCTGACAAAAAAAAAAAAAGAAAAGAAAAAAGTTCTTCTACTAGGGCTGCAGGCCACTAGAATTAAGCTTTCTGATTACGTTGTAACTCGGGATGACCTTTCGATGACATCAACTGAAAGACTTTGCTTTAATTATTGGCTCCAGGCTCTAAAGCACTGAATGGTCTGGCACAAGAGTACATGAGTGAACCTTTGGTCTATTATGTTTCTCCATGTCTTCCGGTATTTAAAAGATGCAGGTTCTTTATTAGTACCTAAGGAAGGCTAAAGCAGGGGGCAGAGAGCTTTTTCTTCAAAAAGCCAACCAGCTATAGAAAATGCTTCCAATTAGTATTCAGGACTTTGACTGGATGTGCTCTTGGCTCATTTAAGGCTCTACTTGACAGTGCTGAATAAAGGAGAGCTGTACGCACTTCCTTGTTGCTGATTATGAACATTGCCAACTTGATGACGACCCTTGCTGTATACATAAATTTAGTTGCCAGACGTATTATATATACAGATCTAGTAACTAATAAACTAGCAACACAATGTAATGTATTGGGGTTCTTTTTCTAATTATGTAGTCCAGGCCTCGGCACATTATGGTGCATATAATGAAGACCTTCAGTAGATGGATCAGGGAAAAAGTTGGCCTGTCGTGTTTTATTCCTTGCATCTCACACAGCCTGTGCATCCTCGACTGCCATTCTTTTATAATTCCTGCTCGCTGCTAAAGTTAATAATGCAAGACAGGGATATTATAGTCCTTTATTACTCTCAGGGTTATTGATCTCATTTAATTTACTAACCGGCTCATTGAAAGTGAGAATTCTTCTCAGGAAATGTGTGCCGTATGTGTGCCGTCATTAAATATCACAAAATCGTCATTTGTTTATTATCTTCAATTTCTCAGCCATATCCATAGGAATTTATTAGCTGGAAATGACTTCAGCACAATAAATCTACAGCTGTTAGAAAACACTGTATCATAAATTTTCCCATATTTCTATATCTGTAGAGTAATAAATCTTTAGTGTCACCTTTGTATGGACAAATGAGCCAGTGTTAAACTCTTTAAGCTGATATTAATTGTCTTGTGTTGGAATGTAATGGTGGGCATCAAAATGTAACCAAAACGCTGGTAAAGTAATTATGATATTTAAATAGAATTATATGAGGGTATTATCTCCATCAAGCCAAAACACACTTTTTCCCTGAGCAGCAGCAGCCTATAGAGAGGATCTGCTTTAGTGCTGCTGGAAATCATTAATCAGTTGGGAATCAAAATGTTGCTACAGGTATTTATTTCCCACTGTAGATAGCAATGTGATCATTTTAATGCCTGTATAAAATGTGGGCTACAACAATACTTTGAACTTGACATATTTATAGCGTAAGTGAGTACCATTTGCCATAATATTTGGTATTCGTGCTGCTAAATGTTCTGCAGAGCCAGTCAGTATTGAAGAATAGCTAGCATGTAGTGACGAATGCATGTAGTAAGAATAGCATGTAGTGACGCTACTAGCTTAGCATTTTAGTAGTGTGGCATTAGGTGAACTATTTTCAAAATAATGTAGCTTTTCAACTTTTTTTCCACAAAGTAGCAGACACCACATGTTAACAACATTATTACTTTGTTGTCGCAAAGCCATTACTGGCAAGTATACCTTCAAGACGTCTACGATAAGAATCAGGTTGCTTTTTCAGCTATCGTGGAACCCGTTCCTCCTGGCACATCTTCTTTAGTTCTCCAATGTCCCAAATGTCTCCAAAGGTCCCTCTGATTGACTCGCAATTTCAAAATCCTCCATAAATATTTAATAGGATTCCAGTTTTGAGATCGACTAGGCCATACAAGCACCTACACTTTTTTTTTCATTTTTTATAAACCAGCCTTGAGTTAATTTGCCTGTATGTCATTGTCATTATGGTCATTGTCTTGTTATGGTCAATGTTCATCTTCTCCCCAGATTCAGGTTCTTGGCTGATGAGATTATGCCCTCTAATATATATATATATATATATATATATATATATATATATATATATATATATATATATATATATATATATATATATATATATCACTCCATTCATTTTTTTCTTTGAAGACGTGTAATGCCCCAGTACTGTTTGCTGAGAAGCAGCCCCATTTCAACTTGGTACTTCACTGTATGTATGGTGTTCTTGGGATCATACATGCAACTGTTCTTTCTTCAAACATGATGAGCTGAATTATTGAGTTCTATTTTTGTTTCATATGACCAGAGGATATTCTTCCAAAGGAGCTCTAAGTTTTCAAAGTGCTTTTAGACACACATGTCTGTGCTTCTTCTTTTTTTTTTTTTTAGCAAAGGTGTTTTGCAGGAGATGGAGGAACGGTGCAGTTCACAGCTTATTGTTCGCTATGAAACTGTTGATCCTGCTGCTTTCAGGTCATCCTGCAATTCTTTTCTAGTCACCTCTGCCTCTTTCTTACTTTCCTTTTCATTATTTAGAGAGTGTGTTGGGAAATTTTGTGAAGCACACCTGTCTGCGGACGATTAATTGTGGATCCATGAACTGCATATTTTCAAAACATATGCATTGATAAGCATGCTTAAGGTCTTTGCTAATGGTATGTAGCTTTTTTCCATTTAAGTGTTGTTTAATAATGTTGTCTCTAAGAACTTTAGGAAGTTCCTTCACCTTCACATTGATTGCTACTTGTGTGAAATCTTTCAAACTAAAACATCTGAAATTGACAACACACAATGGCCATGACTTAATGATCTTGTTCCCTCTTATTACTAAGTAGGGACCATGACTTAATTACTTAATTCCTTCACGTTACTACACAAGTATGGGCTTCATAGATACTGTTACTGAAAGAGTAATCATTCATTTGATGAACACTGATTATCTACATTCTCCAGAATAACTTCAGATATTCACGTGCATTCATGTTGTAAATTTCTCCCAAGCCAAGTCAGAGGTTTTTTTTTTTTTTTTTTTTTTTCCACAGGGAAAAAGTGAAGAAACAATTTATACCAGCAATGCTGCCTGATGCCCTCATCAAACAGGTAACCGTAATCGCATGCAGCTGCTCTAAATGATAAACGTGGTGCAATTAACAAAAATAATGAGGTGTGAAAATGCATCAGTGATAAGCGCAGAAGCAGAGAAGTAGACCTGGAGCTTGTGCTCTCATTTCCGGTCTGACGGTTGCTCTAGATAGCAAACTATACAGAATGCCACTATACATCTGTGGCATTGTTAATAACTGAAACAAAATATAAAAATAGACCCCCTTAGAAATAAATGCTGCATATTAACAGTGTATAAATGCTAAATTGTCTGACATTGCAGAAGGATTAACTGATAGCATAGCAAAGTAACTTGCATTAATACAGTGTTTATCTGAAGCCTGTATTATACAGAGGACTGCGTTACCCCTACAGCTTTAAAGTAAAAAGAAATGAACTCACGGTCTCCATGACAGTGCAGAGGTCCTACTGTGAGCTTGGCCTCTGATCCGGGTCGATTTGTGTCCCCTACAGCCACCTCGCTCACAGGTAAGTGGTCCTTATATACCAGAAGCCCTGAATCCTCTCTCCTGCAAACAAATAGCCATAATAACTGATCAAATCCACCAGAAAAACACAGGACTGTTGAACCCAGTGTAGAATATGACTTAATAACAAATCAAATTCAGTATAATTGTAATCATTGCCACTTATTGGCCAATGCTTATTTTTTTAAGTGCTCCACATTAATGCCTGGCTGTTTAATGTCTGAAATAGAAAATACTCCTTGTAAATAGTTCCCCCAGCTAAACTGACAACAATATGTGTCTTATAAGAATATAAATAGCCATGTGTGAAGCCATTAAACGGCAGTAATGCTGTGCCAGAAACTTGGCTATATGATGTACAGTTTTTGAGGATAAATAAAATCATACATAGCTGCATGACTGTTAGGGGTGGAAAACAAAGTGTGTGTACTGTTAGAATTTTACTCGGTCAAAGGTAAAAGGATGGAGGCAAAAATCTACTTAACCAAAAGTTTTAACAAAAATATGTTCAGTACATTTGAACATAATCAAGTGTTCAAGAGTAAAAGTGACCACAGGTTCATCATGCTCGACCCTGTATGACTAGTTAGTTCACGAATGAATCATCAGTCGTAATGAAAACCTTCTGCTACACACAAACCTAGAATTTGGCTTGTTGCTTAGCTACTGGTGAAAAACTTTTTTTGGAATGCTTACTGGGACACATTTGCAATAAAAACAAAAGTTAACTAGCTAGCTAATTTAACTAACGTACAAAAGTTAACTAGCTAGCTAATTTAACTAATGTACAAAAGTTAACTAGCTAGCCAAATCAACAAGGTCATTTACAAAACAAATTAGCTAAACAATTTAACAAACTAATGTACAATATTTAACTCGCTAGCTAATTTATCTAGCTATTTTACAAAACATAAGTAGTAATGCAGTATATTTCCTTTGCTTGGATGGTGAATTATAAACCCAATATTTCATGGGAGGCAAATGAAGAACCTCAATTACAAAAAATAATAATAATAAAAATAATAATAATAATACAAAAAATTGAAAAAAGAAAAGTCTATGACGTTTGGTGTTTGTGATTTGTAACAGGTATTTTGAAGGTTAAAATGAAAATGTAGGGGTAAAAATGTTTTTTTAAATTTTTTTTTAGAGATTTTATTTCTCTCGGAAATGTATTTGAGTACAATAATTGAGGATTAATAATACTTGAGTAAAGTACACATTTTCTAAAAACACATTTTCTAGCCAGTTTCTGATTCTGTCACACTGCTATTGCTGTAGCTCCTCTCATACTCTGGCAGATTCATCCTGATGCTGTAATCCATCTCGGAGCTTCTGCACTCAATTTCTGCTGATCTGGATGGTCCCATGAATGCTCAAAAGATTCACACTTCAAAAACAATGTATTCCCAAACTATCTCTCAACCTTGATTTAGTGTACAATCTCACCTGAATCCTGCATATTTTGTACCTAAAAACTATTCCTGTAATCATAAAGACTATTCTTATTCACAGCTTGCTTAGACTGAATATCCTTTGTACTTTCAGCTTCGCTTTTCTACACCTGAATAGTGTAATGATTTATAATCCCGGTTATAACTATCCAGTTTCACCCACAAGAGCTTCCTTTCTGAGTCTGTTTTTTCTTCCTTCTCACCACTGTCACCTTTGGCTTGCTCATTAAGGATCTAAATCTACACCCAGCTTTACAGCCTAATGTTCTTATTTGTCATAATTTGTACCGTTTATGCTAGGCTCTCTGTGGTCTTTATAATATAAGAACTTAAAAAACGTTAAAACTGCCCTGTTCTTTCCTCTGTCTTAGTACAGTACAGTTGATCCAAGACTTTATTTCAGCTGTGCTTTAGATTTCCTTGGATTAACGAGATCTTAAATCAAACAAATCAATAGCCTTCGGTTTGTAGGTTGTAAATTATTCTTAATTACTTCTTCTTTGTAAGGTAAATTACGGACGAATTCAATATGTAATGAATAATCCACTCGGGGGTGCGCTGGTATAAGAAAATGATTCCCACCTCTAGAATATGCTTGTTTTAATTGGAAATGTATTCAGAAAATCCACTGAAAGGAGATATATGTGCATGTGGGTGTTCACAGATGCTTAGATGTAATCTAGGTATTTAGGAATGGCAACTCAGGCATAACAACCACGTATACAGGAATATTACAATGCCTGTACGCATATAAACATCTTATTCTTATTATATATGGCTACTAGTGACTAGTGACTTGGAGGTGTGAGGAGGTGCTTATTGTTTTGTAACATCCAGGAATCAAAATTTTCTTAAAATAATCAACGCAAACCAAGGAATTTCTATTAAATGAAAATAAACTATGGCTACATTTCAATTTATTTTGGTGAAACTATACAAGTGTAAGCCAAATTTAAATTATAGGCATATACAACCACTGAAGGAGGTCATGATGTCACATTTCCAGTGAAAATATGCAGAAAGTCTCAGCGTGTGTGCTGCCCAAACAAACACGTTATTAAGTTCAGGAAGGCCATATTACAACATCGTGTCTGGCTTTTTTACATTCCATGAGTCCAATCTACTCACACTCCTGCTGAGTCCCAGCTGGTGGGCTCTCACAAGTGAAATCTCAGTAGCGCGCTCTCTCTCTCTCTCTCTCTCTCTCTCTCTCTCTCTCTCTCCTGGCTCAAGTTAAGGCTGCCTGCTATAATACTGATGCACACTTTTATTTCATGTTATCATCATAATTTTGAAAAAATTGTACAATGAAATTGTTTATTCAGTGGTTACATTAGTGGTATGTGTAATTTAAGTGGCTGGTTCATTCCCTGCATGACTTATTTACACTTGAACACCTGTATACACACACACCTGCTATCTGGAGGATCCACAAGTCTGGGAAGGAAATCTGGGACTCTATTACAATCAGCAGACCTCATTTATCAAGCTGGATACAAACAAATTTATTCAGAAATCATTCTCAGGGGCGTTTACATGAGAAATTTGGTATTCATGAAAATCCGGTTAGTTCAGAAAAAGCGTTTGTATGCTTTGAGAGCTCCTGAGTTTGTGTAAATTTATGTAGAAGGAATATACGTTTACATTGTCACATGCAAATCGCTTATTTCTTTCAATTGCACGCACACATGTACTGAAAATGTTTGTGAAATAACACAACTTTTGTAAACTAGGCATGTTTGGTTTGTCATACAAAAACATCTATATACAACTTCACTAAAAGATTTATAAATGACCCCAATTATCATATATTATCATATACTGAGATCATATATTGCTTACAAATATGTAAGTAGATGATCTGTTTATTAAGCAGGTAATCACCACTCACCACTGTTTCTGATCTGCGTCACAGTTGCAGTAGTGTTTGGGGTCGATGCAGTTGTGCTCAATGCCACAGGAACATTTCTGGATCCCTGGCCCTGAGCCACCCCAGTAGAAGTGTTTCTCATTCCCTCTGCCAACCCACCATGTGTACGGAGTCCCATCTGTAACACACATACACAATTAAAAATTATTCTATGAAGTATTTCTATCTACGTATGTTATATAAATATGCTACAGTCAGTGGGACAAACACTACACAGTCAACAGAACAGGAAGTCTAGTCATTCAATAGGCATAATTCATCATAGTCAATAGACATTCGATTATTATCCATCCTGTACACACTACAGCAAATGAAACAGGATGAACTTGATTAACGTCAGTAAATCAGTATGGACTCCAATGTGAATACCAAACAATGATGAGATCATCCACTTCCTATACAAGACATTTTGAAGGAGAAAATGAAGCTTTATATACAACCTGCAGGATTTCCCAAAAAATATTGCAAAAAAGAAAAAAGAAAACAGGTCTGTATAGTGGAGCTGAGAGAAATAAAGGCAAGGTCATCATCCTCCAGTCTGTTCAAAATTAAACTGGGATACAACCTTCATAATAACAGTTCTACTAGATTTAAAACACAATATAAGAAGAATTTGGCTCTAGGACTTTACCATATTACTCTGTGGTGTTTTTACAGTCTTCAAGGATCACATTTTAAAATGAAGGTGTGATTTGACTCTGACTTTGACCGTGACATGTTTGTTGTTGCCAGTGGAGCTAGAAAGAGTATTTCAGAAACTGCTAATCTCCTGGGATTTTCATGCACAACAGTCTGTAACGTTTATGATATGATGTGAGGAAAAAAAAAACATCAAGTGAGTGGCAGTTCTGTAGGTGGAAATACCTTGCTGATGAGAGAGCTTAGAGCAGAATGGCCAGACTGGTTTTGAATTGACAGGAAGTCTACAGTAACTCAAAAAACACTCTTTGCATCCATGCTGAGCAGAAAGGCGTCTCAGAATGCACAATATGTCAAACCTTTAGGCAGATAGGCTACAACAGTAGAAGACCACATGGGGTTTTATTCTTGTTCCAATCAAGAACAGGAATCCGAGATTACAGCTGGCACGAGTCATGTCACATTTATTTATATAGCACATTTAAAACAACATGAGTGTTGACCAAAGTGCTACACATCAGGCATAATATGAAATACATTATTAAAATAGTAACATTAAATAAACATAAATATATGAACAAATATTTAAACAAACCAGATATAACTAGGACCAGAGAATAAGCAGCTAGACAGGACATATTATAGATAAGCCTGAGAGAAGAAACAAGTTTTACGGGTCAATTTTAAATCAAATGATTGTAGGGGAGGATCTGATAGAGATGGGCAAGCTATTCCAAAGCCTCGGCCCTGACGCCTTTGGCTTTTAATCGTGACTTTGGAACGGTTAGTAACAACAGAGAAGAGGATCTGAGACAACGCTGGGAAGAGCAGAGGAAATCTGAAATATACAGTGGATATAAAAAGTCTACACACCCTTGTTAAAACGGCAGGATTTTGTGATGTCAGAACCTTTCCTAGCTTTATTGTGAAATTTTATCCTATTAATTTAAAGTGAAAAACAACAAGAATCATTTTAGGGGGAAAATGAAAAATAAAAAAAATGTACAATGACCTGGTTACATAAGTGTGCACACCCCTACACTAATACTTAGTTGAAGCACCTTTGGATTTTATCACAGCATTCAATCTTTTTGGGTAAGAGTCAGTCAGTTTGGCACCATTGACATTCTAACTCTGACAGATTGGCTGGGCATCTCCTGGGCACAGTCCTCTTCAGGTTACCCCACAGATTTTTGACTGGATTTAGGTTTGGACTCCAAAACCTTGTTTTAGTTAAGCCTTTACTTTGGTGATCTGGAAGTTTGCTTTGGGTTGTTGTCATGCTGAAAGGTGAAATTCCTCTCCATCTTAAGTATTTTACCAGAAGTTTTAAGGTTTTGCACCAAAATTGACTGGTATTTGGAACTATTCACTATCCCCTCCACAATGACTAAAGCCCCAGTTCCAACTGAAGAAAAAACAGCCCAAAAAGTATGATACTGCCACCACCATGCTTCCTCGTGGGGATGGTGATGTGCTGTGCTTTTTTTGTTGTGCCAAACATATATTGTGATATTATAGCCAAAAAGTTCAACTTTGGTCTCATCAGACCATAACACATTATTCCACATGGTTTTGGGAGATTGGATGTATTTTATTTAATTTATTATGTGGTTAAAAAAGGCTTCCACATTGCCACCCTACCCCATAGCCCAGAGATCTGAAGAATTCTGGACATTGTTCTCACATTTAGGGAGAGACCAGTAAATGCTGCAGTTCTTTTAATGTTGCTGTAGGCTTCTTGGAAGCCTCCCTGACCATTTTCCCCCCGATCTTCCCATCTATTTTAGAGGGACATCCTGTTCTTAGTAGTGTCACTGTCCTGCCATATTTTCCCAACTTGTTGATTATTGTCTTTACAGTGTTCCACGGTATATCCAGTGCCTTAGTAATATTTCGTAAACCTCTCCTGATTGACATTTTTCAACGATATCCCGTACGTGCTTTGTAAGCTCTTTGCAGCCCATGGCTTTTCCAGTTGGATGTTACCAAGATGATGTCAGGAAAATCCTATAGGAACAGATGTACTTTATTTGGGGGTAATCAGTCACTTTAATTGATGGCAAGTGTATAGTAATTAGTATTTACCGTGAGTTTGAACGTGATTGGTTGCTCCTGAATACTGCTACATTCCCAATTATGCAAGCTGGGTATTGGAAGTTTTTCTTTTTTCACCCAAAAACCTTTCTGCATGTTTGCCACTTGATATTTATATATTGCAATTTCACAATAAAGTTAATTTAGTTAAAAAAATTTTACATCAAAAAACCCTGCCATTTCTGTCCACTGTATATAGGATGAGATCACGCAAGGCTTCAAAAACAAACAATAGAATCACACAAGATCATCAAGATTGGAAAAGACCAACTGGGAAAAATTCCAACTGTGAGGCCTTTAGCCTGGGACTGGTAATCCCATCCCTCATCTTCTGTGGGAACTCCAGAGAAGAAGGCAGACTACCCCGAATGAGAAGTTTTTATTTATTTATTTATTTTTATTTTACCAAAGCCTTTAATGTGTGTAGATATAAAGCCATCAATATCTAGTCAAAATCATTCCATCTCACACGCTAGCTCATTTACTGCCAACAAAGTGACATTCCATGTTCCCAAAGACATTTTCCAAAGTTTCCAAAGGTCTTGTCCTTCTAAGACCATCCATCATGTACCAGCTGCCTGACTGGCACTGTGCCTGGACCACAAGATGGCCTCCATTTTGACATTTCGGATGGAGCTTGACCGGGTTACATGGGTGGTTTAGTCACCACTTGGGTACTGTGGGTACAGACCTAGTTCCAAGGTTGGGTTCCAGTAACCCTAATATAGACAGGGTACTGTTAGTATTTTTTGTACCTTTCATGATGGTCTTTAGGATCACTTTTTGTCTGATCTCTACCCTCAGATCTGTTCACCAAGGCTGGTCTTTCTAGGGGGCATTAAGCTCACGGTGACATAGCCTTGAGGTTCATGGAAGTACACATACCCCTTCAACAAGATTCAATCTCAAGTCTCGATCCATAAAGAGCTATATACAGTATAAACACACACAGGGGTCTATGTCCATACTACTGTGCATCGATGAGGTCTGGCCTTGTTACTCTCCAGAATCAATTCCTGTTTCCTCTCTTCTCAATGTGAGTTCTCGTTGTGCCAATCAATCTTCATCATCTGGATATGTTTATTAGAATAAATTGAGAGGGAAAGTAAAATAGGCAAGCCAGGTTTTCCCTATAGAACAGAATTGTAGATCGAAACTCATCTCCCCATCATTGCAACACATTATGGCTCTCTCAAATGAGAATGAAGGACACACTCAGGGAACAGTACATCACTTGATCAATCTCAAATTCAAGGATGTATGACTATCTCTGGCTGGGATAA